>NC_061508.1:37277531-37304341 GCF_022539505.1 Lolium rigidum | reverse complement strand
CCAAAAATAATCCAGGAAAAGAAAGTTTTATAGTACATAGAGGATGACATGCGGGTCCCAAGCTAGCGCAGCGGTATCACCGTTTGAGAGGCGGCAGGGGATCGAAAGAAAAAGGCAAGTGACCAAATTTGAGGTGCCAAAAAAACTCCAAGAAAAGAAAGTTGATTGCACATAGAGGATGACATGCGGGTCCCATTTAGCAACAGCCGGTCTCAACGTTTCCAAGGCGGCAAGGGATCAAAAGAAAAAGGAAGTAGCCAGAAATCAGGGGGTCAAAAAAATCCAAGAATAGAAAGAATTTTTGTTCATAGAGGATGACATGCGGGACCCATGATCCTACATCGTAAACGGCTCGATCGGAGAACGTTGAACGAGATGGCGCGATGTAGAAAAAAACAATGCCGCAGAGGCTGCCATCCGGGCCCTACATCCCTCGGCGGTGCGGATTTGCGTTGACTCGGCCGGCGAACCCGAGATTTCGAGATGCACCACGTCCCGGGCCACCATACGCCACGTTTTGGCCGCTTCGTCGGGCTAGGTGGCCTCAAAAACGAGAAAAAAAAGTTTTGACATGCACCACGGAGGGACCAAAATCGTCGGCCATGGTACACCAGCAACCACGGCGCGACTTCAACTTCGTCGGCCATGGCAACTTTTCTTGTAGTGCATGTACCTGACAAAAGGTCAAGTCACTTTCCTTAATGACCACTGCCACCACTTTCCAAAGGAGGATTTTGAGTACTATGTCTACAGGATGACCAAATCATCAGTGGTCAAAAATAAATGCAAGCTGGTAAAAATACAAAACCTAACCTTCCTTAATATTTACATAACAATGCTGTTACTGTTGCTGATTGGAACTGATTGGATACATTGTATGGTTGACAGGATATTGGAACGAAGTTCACTCAGCAGTACCTGAAAAAGTTCATTGACCGTGCTCCAGACAATGCTGTTACCGTTGGTCTGGAGTACACAGACAACAATGCATGCTTTGATGTGACCATGAAGATGGCAAAGGGGAAGGCCCAGAATGCAATCATAGCAACTGGATGGTCCAAAGCTATGAAGACATATGAGATCGAAGAAGGAGACATCTGCATCTTTGAATTCTTCCTTATGAGGAAAGGTAAGCTTGGACTGATGATCCACAGTGTACGTGATGACTCTGATTCTGATATGTCTGACTCATCTGAGTCATCAGAGTAAGTGCTAAACTCTCCTGAGTCATCAAGTTAGTTATCTAAGAACTTTTAGTTATCTATGGACTGTTAGTTATCTAAGAACCTGGTAAGTGTTGAACTATGTGGACCTATAAGTTCTGAACTGCTTTTGATGCCTACCAGTGGGCATTATTATGTATGGACCTATATGTATATATTATGTATGGACCTATTATCTGCTTCTGAACTATCTGTTATACCTGTAATGCCTGTAATACATGGAATTGTGCCAGCAAAAGGAATTGCAGGCACTTTCGTAAATGCCAGCAGAAGGAATTGCCGGCACTTTCGGTAAATGCCAGCAAAAGGAATTGCCGGCACTTTCGGTAAATGCCAGCAAAAGGAATTGCCGGCACTTACTGTATGCCTGTAATGAGTGTATTTTAAAGGCAGTTTCAAAAAACGCCGGTAATACTGTGAATTGCCGGCACTTTTTGAGGAGATGCCACTAAATAAACTGGAGGCCATTCGACAAAGTGCCGGTAATACTATGCATTGCCGGCACTTTTCGGGAAATGCCACAAAAACAACTGCAGGCATGTCGATAATCTGCCGGTAAACCTAGGAATTAGCGGCACTTTTTCAAAAATGCCGAGAAAACAACACTTTTTACTGGCACCTGCCGAAAAAATGCCGGCAAAGAGAACATACGCAGGCACATTTGAGTAGTGCCGGCAATTCTAGCACCTGACGTAGTGATAGCTGCGGTGTACAGATGGGGCGGGACGAGGAGGAAGAGCGGCCAACTGCATCGATTAGGCGGTGGTGGCATCAAATCGGGGGCTGCACCACCTCTGCTCTGTAGAAAGCGATAGCTACATGAGCAAAGGGGATCGAAAGTGAGGAGAAAAAGACAGCTGAAGAGAAAAGAGTACGTGTCCTGCGTTGTGCACTGGCATGGTGTATACAAGAGGCACGATGGAGTACCTGGTGGAGATGGGGGTGGATATCAGGAGAAGGAACAGAGGAGAAAGCCAATCAAACAACACTGCTCCCTCTCCGAAGATCCAAATCGCATGTTGTTACCTGAACTTGAACATCCGCCCCTAAAGATGGAGCTTGAACCTGAATCCGCCCCTAAAGATGGAGCTTGAACCTGAATATCTGCCCCTGGAGATGGAGCTTAAACTCCAGCCCCTGGGTGTGGTTGCCGGTGGAGCAAGTCATGGGAGAGACCGTGCAACTTCCAGTGATGCAGGTCAGTGAAGAAGGCATAGCGGGAGGAGACAGGTTGGCCTGGCGGACGGGAAGCTCGGGCTCGGCTCGATCCGGGTAGGCGAGCTTGGGGGTGACCGCGGAACATCACGGGAGGAGGGGAAGGGGCGGATGGGCTAGCCTCTCGTCTAGTTTCTCCGGTGATGAAATTTGGAGAAGCGTCCGGTGAAATTTGGATGAGCACCACCGAGCCAGCAGCGTGCCTCTCCAGATATCCGCCCGGGCAGCCATGATAGCCGCCGCCCCTGGAGAATTCCCCCAGCACGCTCGCCTCCCCAGATAGGTGCCCCGGCCAGCTAGGATCGCCGTCCTCGGCGAACTCCCCAGCACGGCAGCACGCCTCCTAGTCCATCCCGCTCGCAACCCACGCCTCCTACCCCCGCCGCAGCGGCTGCTGCGTCGACTGCATCGACCACCCCAACTCCATGTTCCGGAACTCCCGCACCTTGTATGCCGGTGGTCATACTTGCACCACATAAATCGAGATGCTGAGGAAACGGCGGCCGTGGCTCTTCCTCCTAGTCCGGCCGTCGAGCACGCGGAGTATCCGACACAAATAACCGCCAAGAACTCGTCCTGCCCGGCGCTTGGAAGTCCGGCCAGTTTAAACTCGGGAGAGTCGTGTGGGGCAGGAGTGTCTCGAGATTTCTGTATCCATGCGAAACTGTGCACCGCTTTGACCACCGCCCAACCGAGAACTGCCCCTCCGCTCAGTTCGGGATGGTGGGATGAGAACGTGACTATCTAGGCTATCAACCGGTAACCAAATTTGAAGGAACCGGCAGCAAACAGGAAAAAGAGAAAGAGATGTAGAACAACCGGTGACATCCTATGAATAATAATAATAACACAGTATAAATTGTTCGCATCTGCAGCGCTAAAATCGTGATGAACAGTAGAAAATCACTTACGTGGCATGGCTAAAGAATCGGTAAACTGTAACACTTTTATATAGGGTATAATTTTTTTTTTGTCACGTGCTTATCTTGGTCCTGCTCGTGTGGCATGTTTAAGCCCAACAAATTCATGTGACCAGGCACTTTCGCTTCTTGGTCTCAAACCATGGATTCATAAGCAGCATTTTATTTAATAAAAAATACATCTCAGCTTTACTTTTCCATGATCTTGAAATTGGATCATTAAGCCTGTTTTCCTCAAATTATTCATATAAACCACTTCAGGACGAATCGTAGTTTGAAGGAAATACAGTTATACTACATCTGAAAACAGCAAGTTTAGATTACACATATTTTAGCACTCATCAAGACACCAGACAGATATATTCTGTTTGAACTTAAAAATACCACGGTCTTATGTTTTTCAGGGTTCTTACTACTTGCTACATGAGTGAGTGATGCATGAGTGCGTTCTACTGACAACCTTTCACTTGACATTGAGTGGATCCTTTATCTTCATTAGTGTTCATAAGTATTTTGCAGATTTTGTATTTTTTTTTTTCAGTTGATGAAGTTGGTGAATTCAGTAAACTGTTTTATACCTCTAGCATTTTCAAAAGAGAAGGCATCTATCTAATTATGTGCAACTAATGTTGAAAGAGATTCAGGCCATCCAAACTCCATCCAAACTGTTCAGCAGGCTGAGGAAAAATAAGAGATGGATGACAAAAACTCTTCCTGGGGCAAAGGCGGAATATACGAACTGGTCCATGAATACTATGATGTCACCCTAGGAATTACACCATTGGTGACAATTTGGTTGACGAGGAAGATATATAGGTTCGACAGCGGATGCATTGTTCCCTATTCAGATTTTTTGGTGTATTCGCGACCATGAAAGATTTGTCTTCAAGAGGTCATGGGAGGGTTCGACGGGGTAATATAATAGGTATTTTTATTTTGCTATAAACAAATCGTGTGTGCTTGGGTAATATAACAGGTATTTTTATTTTGCTATAAACAAATCGTGTGTGCTTTAGATGAAACTGCCTACCGCCATATTCATTGGAACAATATTTATACTACTATTTTTGGGGGAACCACGAAATGAGATTGTAGCATCACTGTCCTTCTGCTATATATATTAAGAGTAGTTAGGCAAAAAAAAAGGTTCGAGATTGTAGCATTACTGTCCTTCTGCTGCTATATATATTAAGCGTAGTTAGGCAAAAAAATGTTCCTTAGTGCTTAATAATGCACGTCTAAAAAATATGTAACAAATAGTATCACCAAACATGTATGCTAACAGGCGTTTACAGTGTTTTCAGCACATATTTCGGATACAAACGACCCTTTTATTTACAATGTTCCAACATTGCAGTACTTCGGAAAAAAATGCTAAATTATACGTCACCACTTTTATGCTGCGAAAGTACCATTATTTACTTTAGCAAAATTACTACTAACTACTTTTACAAAAAAATGCTTCCTGATTTGTTGTTCCTTTATTTGGAAAACATATTGTTGTCTTGTGAAGACAAATTGTCTCCAAAAAAATTATTATTAACTTCTTCTAAATAATTATCACCACGGGCGCAGCGTGCGCCGCGCCAACCTTTCTAGTAATAATGATACGTACTATAATTGTTCGATCTGAAAATCATATCGCAGGCATATATATCATTTCGGGGTTTTTTCTTCATGTATGTATGGAATGTGCCAATTAATATAATTTTATCAATTAGGGTAACAGATCTCGCAGTTAATTAGGATCGATACTATCTCTCTATATATACTGATGTGTTTGAAACACCATCTTCTCAAGTTCATCGAGAAAAAACTTCCAATGAAGGGGGGCAGCGTGGTTTACGTGATTGCACTTTTGTTCATGGCGTGCCTTGTTGTTGGTGGGCAATGTAAGCATATCATATCTGGACTATATTTTTTTGAACTGTATATATATCTGAACTATCACACTCTTTATATTCTCGCAGCAAGTCACTATCTCTGAAAAATCTATTACTCCATGTATATGAGGTGGTATATATATACTTGCATATCAGGCGCTGTCACGACTATATAATGTTTGCATATATCTATGTAGGCCGTCCTGAAACCCAAAGGACATATCAAGACGGTCGTGCCAACACGACTGCGGTGGAATTATCATTAGATGAGAGCAAGATTCACTTCAAATTTTGTGTGATTAGGGACTGCAAGACCAAAGGTGAAGCATACAGAAGAAGATGCGACTGTTGCGTCACTAAGCCAGACATACCGTGTTTTCGTTCTCTAGTAGAATGTCAGGCAAATTGCCCACCCATACACTCAAAATAAGGGCGGATATTACTGAAACATGTAAAATATAGCACATTGCTATTCGAATAAGATTTTGTGTTGACTTCGAGTCTAATGTTCCGAGAGTAGTTGCATGTACTCCTAGCTAGTGCTTTTTCACATTATTCCTTTTTAATCATCCATATTTTTTGATGTGCGATCAAAATGGCCAAGAAAACAGCAATTTATTTCATTCCTTTGTGTTTGAAGAAAGCAGCTCGATCGACTTGTTTGGCCTCCAACTTAACGGTGTAGCTAGCTCGATTCGATTTTTTTCCGGACTGGCGTGGCGTGGGTGCTTTGGCCTGGCTTGAATTTTGTAGTCAACAGATCGATCCATCCATTCAACCATTTGCTTGCTTCAGTAACGTGCCTGTGACCCAACGGCGATCTTTAGTTTAAGTTAGTTTGGTTAACAATAATGCTACACCACCGTGGGGCCTACTTACGGGCTGACAAGGCCTGGATCTGACATGATACGTGCAGATTCCTATACCTTTTGATTCCTATAATGATACGTGCAGATTCCTATACCTTTTTTTTTTGCGAATCAGATTCCTATACCTTCTGATTGTTTCGCCTAGAGGAAACAATATCCTGCTGAGATAGCACGCATTCCCAACCAGGAGTAGTATCTCACATAATAGTGACTAGTGGTTGGGGCGCCCCATGGGGCGCCTCCTTGCTGGTCCTGTGCGCCCCAGATTCACCACAATTGAATTTGTACATTACACTGTTACAATGTAGTGGTCAAATATTCAGCCAAGACTAAAAACCCAATTTTATATATCAGTTCCACATAACGCAATCAGCAGGCAGATGTTGAAGTCAAAGGTTAAATCAATGGCCTATGATACAATACATGCCTGGCCTCAAATTTTGAACTTTAAAGTTGCAGCACCCAAAGCTGCAACAAACAAGATTGATTTACAATTTTGAAGTAAACGGCTATTCTAGTGAGATGAGTTCGAGCACCACTTTCTATTACAAGTAAGCTGCCACCGCTATCAGTTTATTCCCACCAAATGGAGTTTCTTCCTTCAACAGAATAGTGGTTTATGATCTGAAAAATAGAACCAATAAACCATATAAATATTAGTTTCATTCAGAAGTATAAAAATTATGCCTACTAAAGTGGCAGCCTACATCAAGTATTTATTCTTAGCGGTATTGGCTTTATCAACTCCGCCTCTTATAGTACAGCAATCTGCTTCATTTATTTGAACTTATAGTCAGTTGATTCAATGTAGAACGTTCAAACACTATTCTAGTGATTCTTAACTATACTATAGTTCTTTGCGCACATATACTATTTGGCGTGACATGGAGGTGGGTTATTTGTTCAAGGTTGAACGACAAACTCAAATCAGATTACGTATATCCTCTATCTGTATACATACAAAACTTTATGAACATGTGAGACCAAAGTACATAATCATGTCATATAAAAACAGTATCACCGCAAAGGCTGAAACATACTGATTAGTGAAAAAAGCTAACTACAATTCTAATGTTTGAAGAAACAAAAAGGCACAAAAGGAGGGTTACGCGACATAAAGGTAAAATCTAAAATGACAGCATGAAATTGCTCATGGGCACTAAATTCAGGGGAATTATATGAAATTCACAGGCAACACTAATTTTATTGTGTCACGAAAGGTAATTGTCATGCAAGCAGAGATATGACTGGGAAGATAAGAAACAGGTAAAAAAGGGCACGGTCTGCATAACAAATGTGCCAGTGTGTGTGCACTAATTTCACAAATAAAGAAGCATTGGTTTAGAATAATTGATCTACCAGAAGCTCAATTGTGATCCAACCATTTGCTAATAATGAACTTGTTAATCTGCATTAAAAATAAACAACTTCCTCAATTCCAGAAAGAATTAAAAAAGAACACTAATGCAGTAATACCCACTTTATGGGAAATATTGTTGAAGCGGTACATGTCAAGTCATACCAAGTGAAGACATACCTGAATCTTCCATCAGACCATACCACATAGAACACCTAAAGCATTAAGGACTAACAATTAAGAATAAGAGCTCATGGATGCAATTTGTGGATGTTGTCAAGCCACGACCTGGATGTGTGACAATACACCACAAGAAACAACCATGGCTCTATTCTGCAATGGTGGGTGTCACCTTTTGGCCTTCCACATGCTTTATTGAACATTGGTGACCACGGTTTATGTGCCGCTTGCAGTACTTTGCGCCAAGTAAGGACAATGGCAGTCGAATTAATCAAGAAAAACAACACAATGAGAATATGAAAGAAGGGAATTACCTCGGTTGGCGGGTAATCAACATCAAATGGTAAATGGGAAGATGTAAGAGGGATCGAATCTTCCTGGCTGAAGTGAGTAAGACGTCGGACTTCGTCAAGCAGTTCCTTTTCAGATAGTTTGGCAGCATTTATCCTAGTCTCGTCCTTGGGACCCGAATACAGCCACATCAGATGAGCTCTAACCATGATCGGCTGAACTCGACGCTTCAAGAACACAGCAGCAACCTCTGTGCCTGTCATGGTCTGACCATCGGCTTCCTTGATCCGAAGGAATCTGTCAAATAACCTGTCGACTGCTGGCTTTTCATCAGGAGAAATGGTATTTTTCCAAGATTGCTTAGGCTTAGCTTCAAGGACATCAGAGAAGCGAGGAAGCTAGGATTCGACTGCTGAAGAATCTCTAATAGAACCACTTCAGCCTCCATCCTTGCACGGACTCTCTCATCGGAAAGTTGAAGTAATTAACCTCTTTACGGGCAACGAAACCAACTCCACCAATAACAAAGGACCCGCCACTGCTGTTGTACCTTTTCACGAAGAAGATTTTCTTCCACAAACCAAAGTGTGGCTCGATGCCCAGGAACGCTTCGCAGAGAGTTATAAAGATAGCAAGGTGAAGGATTGAATTGGGAGTTAACTGCCACAGTTGGATCTTGTAAACTCGAAGGAGATGGCGAAGGAATTTGTGAGCAGGAAGCGAAAGACCTCGATACAAGAACGATAAGAACATCACGGAAAAACCAGCGGGGGGATTAGGCCGTGAAATCGCACCTGGGAGAATAACATTCCCCTCGTCGGGAGAGATCAATCCGAGGCTCCTGGCCTTCTTCTCATCATGCTTCGTAGTTGTCGACGCCGGCCAATCGCCGGGATTGGGCCCGGCAATGGAGCTCGACGGCGCTGACGGCGCCGAAGTCAGGGGAGGAGCGCTTGGGGTGCCTTTCTTCGCAAGATTTGGAGGAGCTTTGGCGGTGGCGCCGCTGCTCGCAGCGCTGATGGCAACGTCGGAGTTCTTCTTCTTCACCATCTTGGGGTTTGAAGGAGATCTGGAAACGGCGGTGGCGGCGCAGTGGTTTTGAGTGAAGAAGATGAATGGGGAAGAAAAGGATGCAAGGATGGAGTATGGGGAGAAGAAAATTTGCAACGAGAGATTATAAGATGCAAAACTAAGGATCGAACGGGTACGTGTCTCCAATTTATTGAAAGTCTCTTTTTCATCAACAATCGCGGGAATCGAGGAGACGCTTTGGTAACTGCGCGCAAGAAGCGGTCATTCCTTAAAAACAGAACCTCGCAGGAGTAGGATGGGCCCAACAGGTCGTGTCCTGTCAAGTCAGGACTGCAACGGTGGTTACGTCATCAATGACGTCGTAAAAGCTTGATTGAGGGATCCGAAGGAACGAACAAAACTGTCGGGTGGTCAACTTGAGTCTACGCACGGACTGCGAGCATCCGCACCTAGACTCGGGGGCTACTCCCATCGGGAGCGCTGGACGCGCACCCGATAAACGTGAACTCGAAGATTTTTTCATAAAGAAGGGCGTGAAGAAGTATTTGAAGAAAAGAACGGAATGCTCAGCTCGAGTCTGCACCCGGTCACAAGCGCCCGTGCCCAGACTCGGGGGCTACTCCCATCGGGAGCGCTGGACGCGCACCCGATAAAACTTTTTTACACTCCAGGATCATGCCCGGGGACTTGATTCTGAGTAGAGTAACGTTGTTTTGCCAACGGCAGTTAACCAACAAAGCTGGACACGTTACTCAATATCCTTTACGTGTTCAAACATTACTAAAAAGTACAAGCCCTGATATGCATGTATCGGATGACCTATGAAGACTTGCAAGAAACTTCGGCAGAAGAAGACATTCGAGTAGTACAACTTGAGTCTACACACAGATTGCAAGCATCCATATCTAGACTCGGGGGCTACTCCCATCGGAAGCGCTGGACGCGCACCCGATAGAAGAAGATGAACTGACGTAAGACGGACAAGAACTATCAAGATAAGAACATCCAGCGGAGGCATGCTTTAGTCTCTACCCGAAAAATCTTCGGCTAGACACTCGGGGACTACTGACGTGGGCATTACCCTTCTGGTAACCGTTATTGCCCTACCTCATACGGCCCAACTGGAGGCCCATGAAGAATCGATCCGGATAAGCAATCCCCGCAGCAGCAGCGCGAGCGTGTGCTCGCCTTCATCGTGAAGCAGCCACGCACACGACATCATCGGGAACGTCACCAAGACGTGGACGCCGAGGCAGGCGCCAGCCACGAAGGCAGACGTGGGAGAGCTCGCAGCAAGAAGACCATGGCAGAGGATAGCTGGGGCAACTTTCGCCGAGGTACCCGTCGACATCCTCCACGGAGCGGGACGCGACGTTCTTGTGAGGCCAGGAGCAGCGCGTTGGCGAAGCTCCCTGCCGGTGTGGCGCCTGGGGAGGTCTACATCGGAGAGCGGAAGAACAGGGGCGGCGTCGTCGGAGCAAACCCTCGCATGGAAGATCATGGATGTCGTTCTCGGGAGAAGCACAGGTGTGAGAACCAAAGCAGAAGAAATATGAAGAGTGGTGAAATTTCTAGAGAAACTACACGTAGGGGACAAAAGTAAGTACGTGGCATGACTACCCATCAGTAGGGTCATGAATGTCCACCGCTTTGACAGTCTCTCTCGTCAGGGCTACAGCCACACAACGAAATAACCAAAATAATGTAGTACTACTAAAGCAATGCGTTAGCACTGAATGCATTCAAATCTTCCATAAAATTGCTAGAGAGCTCCGAAATTTACACAGAAAAAGGTAGCAGAAAACCAAACGTTAATCCTAGGCAGACCCCAAAATTATGAGAAAAATCGAGTTGGTTCACGTTTAGTATAGTAGATATTTTCCAGGTTTCGCTGATATGTGACTAAAAGAGGTCATTGGCATTGCAAGCTAGTACTTATGGTGGATGAGACGACGACGAACTCATGATGGAAGTGTCCCCCTATTTTCAAATGCAAGATGTTTGTTCTTGGGATAACAGCCAACTAGCTCAAAGCTTCACCTCGGCAAAGTATCCCTACAAGTGCCAAATGGTGTACTCCCTCCGTCCACAAATAAGTGTACATGCAGGGTTTTTCAAGATAAATTATGAAGTGAAGTGAAAAATGCATTGAAAAGATGCATCTCTCCTCTTTAATTATTTCACCTCCAATGAGCTAAGTTCTTGTAGAAAACAATAAGAACATGTGCTCAATATTATTGGGTTTGATTTCCGTGCGATGAGAGAGAAGCAATTAAAATGCATTGTGAAAATAGGAGTACACTCTTTTATGGACAAAGTTTAGAGCTACATGTCCACTTATTTATGGACGGAGGGAGTAGGCCTTATCCAAGACATGTTAAACTTACCGTAGATGCCTCTTTTTCATGATGAAATCTCTGCAGGTTCAGTAGGAGCAGTGATACGAGATCATCAAGGTAATCTTCTCGGAGCCAAGTGTGTCTACCTGTCCCATGTTACATCAGTTGTGATGGCGAAGGCGTTGGCGATGCGGGAAGGACTGTCTGTGGCAAGCAGTATGGGATACAGTTCTATCCAAGTTGAACCGGACTCTACGAAAACTATCAAAGCCTGTATGGGAGAGGAAGCGTGGTGGCACGAATCTGTGGTTGTCTACGCTGATTACGTTGACTTAGTGTCTTTAATCGGTATTGTCTCCTTGAGTTTTTTTAAGGGAAGCAAACCATGTTTCTCATGACATTGCTAGATTTAGTTTTTCCAATGAGGATTCTTGTAATTGGCTAGATGAAGCCCCTAGTTTTGTTTTGAGCAAACTCATAAACGATGTAATATTAGTTGGTAATTGATAAAGCCTCGCGGAAATGTCCTGCTGCTTCCCTAAAAAAATTGTGGAAGGATTATTTAGTCATATATAGCCAAGTTGACTCTTTAGTCATACAGGCTTAGGTTCCACTTGGCATTGTTAATGATATGGTTTAAATGAACTCACAAGGTCTCTTTAGTCATACTAGGAAGTTGAGCGCGGCGGCACGCCGCGCCCGTGGACTGCCTGCAATGCAAGCAAGTGGCATGAAGACATGGCCTGATATGAAAATGGTATATTTGTAGATAAGTTGCATCTTACTCCGCCACTAACAGCAAGTTGGAGGCGCAAGCTGATCATCTAGCCCAAGGATGTCTTATCTTTATCATCATCCACACCAAACTGTTAGGAAATCAGTTGTATCATTGTCTCAAACAAATGTGTCGTATACATTGGAAAATCTCGTGTTTACTTTCAGAGTTTTGTCTTTGGTTATGTCAACCAGTTCTTATGTTTGGTTCTAGGAGGCAAAGTGGAGGCAACGCCAAATGAGCTGTTGTATACACTCAAAGGTTGCACTCAATAAAAAAATTGTGTCTCCTGATTTCAAAAAAAAAAGTGTCTCCTATTCAACTTGCTATATAGTTGTTATAAAAAATAACAGTATCAGCAGAGCTGTTATAGCTGAACTGATAACCGTACTGGTTATACAGGTACACCAATTTTCAATATTACGGAAACTGGTATTGTTATGTGTTCACAGAAGTATATATTATCTGCTAGAGTTTGTAAGTTGTTATCTGTCAAATTAGGAAACAGTAGATGACACAACACCATTGAGTGAAAATAAGAGAAAATCTAAGAACCAAGTGCAAGGTAAAAATAATTCAATAATTTGTGGAACTGCTCATTACAAAACTAAAATAGCAAGACACATATACATCATTATCCAAACACCAGAAATACTAATTATTACTTCCTATAGCGAGAAAATTGAATCTCATCCTTCAGACTAAAAGGCACTGCTCCGAGCAGGTCAAATTCCACGCTTAGACCAAGACTCACGGCTCTTTGAGAAACTCAAAATGATTTCTGCCTTTTGAGGAGCTTATGCTCCCTGTTCCTTGTTAGGTCATCTCCAACCCAGCGACCCAAACGGACGGTGTATTTTATCCGTTTGGATTGTGCGGCGGACACACGGATATCGCGCGGACCTCCACAAACGTCCGGCTCCTTTTTTATTTCCCAACGCGCAGCCACGACCCAAATCAGCTCGGGCGTGGTTCAGGCCGGAGCAGCGCAGGCGCGGGGCAGCCGACGTCGACCTCGCGCGGCCAGATGGAGGTGGCCGGCGACAAGGTTGGCGACTCGCAGCCGACGTGCTCACGGCCGACCCCGTGCTTGTGTGCGCGGCCAGGAACGCGATAGGAACGGAAGGAGGCCGCCGCGGGTGAGCCGGAGTGCGGCGAGCCTGAGAAGAGGAGGGCCTCACACGGAAGATGTTGGAGTGGACGGCGCGGCCAGCAGTGGTGACGGCGCCGCTGATGGAAGAGCGAGCGCTGCGCGGCGGAAGCTGGACGAAACTGACCCGCAGGGGGGCGCGATGCGCAGATGGCAGCTTTCTGGGCGCTGATTCCTGCGTGTGTGCATGTCTGGCTGCTACTCCCTGCGCGCGCGGCTGCTAGCTGCTGGAGCTTGCTGCTTTGCTCGCCCCGAAGCCGTCGAGCATGGCCAAGGCGCCGTCCATTGCAGCAGGGCCGCGCGCCGCGGAGCACAGCACGCGGCGAGGTGGCGAGCGCGGACGCCGTCCAGAACAGCTCGGCCACCGTCCGCGGGCGCGCCGTCGAGTGCAGCAGGGCCGCGCACGGCGGACCACATCACAACACGCGGCGAGGAGGCGAGCGCGAACACCGTACAGTGCGGCTCGGCCACCATCCGCGGGCGCAGCGTCGAGCGCGGCCGTCGAGCACGGGCGTGGCTCGGCCACCTTCTGTTGCGCGTCGGCGTCGGGCGAGCGTCCAGAACAGGCGCGGGTAGGGAACAGCGGGGCGGCGAGCGCCGGCAATCGCGAAGGCGCGCACAGCAGCAGAGCTCCTCAGCGCGGGCGGCGGAGGCGGCCTGAGGCGCGGCCTGCGGCGGCGTGGAGAGGCGCGGTCCGCCCCGTGCCCGCGGCGGCGTGGCGAGGCGCGGCCGGCCCCGTGCCCGCGCGGTGGCGCCGTGGAGAGGCGTGGCCGTCCCCGCGCGGCCAGCCCCATGCCGACGGCGGCGAGGCGCGGCCAGCGGCGGCCCCGAGGAGCTGCAGCTAGCCACGGCGAGCTCCACCCCGTCGCGCCCCTGTGAAGCACGCATGGCGAGCTCCGTCCCCGTCCCCGTCCCCGTCCCGGCCCAGCGAGCTCCGCCCCGACTTCGTCTTGCTCGGCGACGTCGAGGCCGGCGGCGCCCTTTTTTGCTCCGGCGACTTCCAGCAGGGCTGGAAAAAAAGGAGGAGGCGGCGGCGGCCTCCAGGCGAGGGTGGCGGCGGAGCTTGGCTAGTCGACATCGATTCCGGTGTGGAGCGATGGTCTTTTCCTTGGAAAAAAGCAACCAGAGGAGAGAGAAGGGTGGGGGCGCATGTGGTTGTATTTTGTGTCACTGTCAGATGGGCCAGGACGCGGACATAGGCGGATATAGTGGACATCCGCGTGCGTCCGGCTCGCCCCAAAAGTCTCCAAAATTTGCGTCAGTTTTGGGTCAGACCGGACGTTGCACCTGTCCGTTTTTAAGTTGGGTTGCCCCGTTGGGAGCAGGTTTTGTCCGGAAAGACCCAAACGGACGATTTTTTGTATTTGGGTCTGCCCCGTTGGAGATGCCCTTACCCTCCCAGCCTGGGAAGGTCCATCCTATATAGGGTGCACCGTTGCCCATCCTTGTTACCCTCCCAGCCTCGTTATCACCTCTTCAATCTTTATACCTGCGGTTGGCAAAAGCTTATCCTACCTCAGCTTGCTAATAACGACCTCTCATGAAAATGTTTACTGTGAAAAAATAGAGCAGAAATGAGGACAAATGCTCTGTCCTCAAAGGCAGAGGACAGAAAGAACAAAAAAACTGACTCATATGGTTGAAACTGTCAGAACTCTAGACATGGCAAACAACATATTCAAGACGGCAATGCCTTGACTTTGACTAACACGGCATGGATCCTGCAAGACAATGTAAAACCCACACACCTAGTAGGACGAAAAACCTCACAAAACATTACTCTCAGCACCGATTGGAAAGTGTAGCATAAGAGCCAGAAGAGCTGGGACGAAACATCTATATATTAGAATTAAGACTGTATCATTGCAGTATGCTCATAGAAATCTATGGCCAGTCTGGATGCAAGTAAGGAACCATAAAATAATCCTAGCAGCTCTAGAAATAAACTTGAAGTAATTGGAATGACCAATCTGATAGTTTCTAAATAAAAAACGATATGAAAATAATATCGTATAACCATTGTTCGTATGGTAATCGCTAACAATAAAGATGTTTTTAAAATCACAAAGTATAGAATGGAAAAAAATAGTAAGTTATATTGTTGTTCTTTATCAATTTCCCTGAACACAACTTTCTTGAATTACAGCTGTCGGTGTGTTAACAACAATCTGCGATAAGAAATAAGCTATAAGCCCCAAACCAAACAAAATATAAGGTGATATTTGTCTTGATGTGATGAAGAATAACTTCTAAATCAAATCTTGAACAAAATATGTTAATGCCCTGGACCAACAAAATAGGACATACCTGCAGGAGTCTGCGTAGAATCATTCGAACCTGGCCTTAGAGCTGACACCAGTTCAATGTACAGGAAAACGGATTAATAAATCTGAAAAGAGCAACTTGTCAATGAATTTGGAAGGAGATATTGAAGAAGTGATCCTTATATGGCATAAATGGATATAGAAAGAGAAGACTATGTGTAGGAAAAATTCTCAAAAAAAGTTAAAACAAATGAGCAGAAAAGTTTGTTGTTAACAAAAGTCCATTCTTAAGCCATAAATGAATGAGCTAACATTATTCCGACTTCAGTCAGCTGCAGGCATATAGATGCAGTAGAAGTGTTAAAAGATGACACTTCTTGTGGATAAGAATCATAAGGCAAGCAGCAACAATTTGTGTAAGCTAGAAGAATACATCACTTTGTGAACCCATATATAAATACTTATATTGTTGAATTACTACTTGTGATAATTATTTGTTAATAACATCATAAGGTAAAATAATTTAAGGGAACCACAGATTCAGAAGCATTACTATGTCTGTTCTTTTGTACAGAAAACGAAGCACATGGCTAGAGTCATTAATCGATCAGCATTTATAGTAGTGGTTTCTTAACACTGTGAAAAGTGGAAATAAATTACACGCAACTGGGATGCACAACGTGGAATGATATGATATATTTACCAATCAATAACCGTGGTCTACAACAATGAAGTCTAACTCGTACACATTTTGCCGTGTCTGCTTATCTTTGCATTCCTAGATTCAACAACATGCACAAGGAGTTCCCATTGAAATCTCTGAGGCGATAGGTCCTTGACCAGCAAAACCTGCATGTCCGGCTTCCTCTAATCTGCATGTAAGCGAAAATATTCAGCATAGAACCATGGATGTCATACCAAAGATTAAAAACAAAGAAGCGCAGGAGGAGGAAGGGGCCGGAGAGGTCGGACTGGGCATAAATGAATTTTTAGCTTTGCAGCCCATGTGCAAAAGGAAGTGATGAACTAACAAAGCACCATCACTTTACGCAAACTGAAAGGAGGACAGTTCCCAAACAAACCTGCTACTTAGATTAAGAACAATATGCAAAAAAAAAATGAATAGTGCTCGTAGGCATACAGATTGATAAAAAGTGTATTGGTTTGTGGGTTCAATTCAACATATATAAAAGAAAATAAATGAGATTTTACCTGCTCATTCCTCCGTGTGAAACTGATACACCCATGGAAGGACTTGACTCCCTGGACGGGAACGCCCCGTTCTCCTCCTCGTCCTCCGTCGATGGACGCAGCAGCTTCCAAATCTCCAAAATTATCAACTGAAGAAGAGTAATATACCATAAAAATATTATCATAATGAAACATTCCATAGAAAGATTATTTGGTGCTTGTGAAATTCTAAGGAATACAGTATATCATGGATTTATGCTATCTCGTAAAAGACCATATCAATTAAACAACAGTTAATTGTGTGTGGCAAGCAACAGCCACCAATTTCATATTTCCTTGAACAAAGAAAATCAAATATAGTCCATGTGGTTAGGAATAGGCAGAGGCAAAGTAATCTTGGAGAGTGCAAGTTCGATTTGCTTCACCCAGCTCTGGCCTTATCAGTACATCAAAAATAATCATGAGCAAAGCATCCAGCCTGAACTCTGAACAAATAGAGCAAAAAAAATACAGACCACGATGTCAGATCTGAGCACAAAATCACTCCAGAATGTTAATGGAGAGGGGGGCATGGGAGGGGATGGAGGCTGTGTTAGATGGAGAGAGGTCTGAGAGGACCCAGGAGGTGACTGCGCTGCTCATGTGGGATACAGAGAAAAGAAGACTTACCAAGGACAGAGGATAAGCATGCTGCTGCTGCTGCCAGTCAAGGATTTGCTCAGGTAAGCGCCCATCGCATGCTCAGCTCCTCTCCGTCGCCGCTCACGACCCGCTGACGTCGCGAAGGCGGCTCCTCCACCAATTCTCCAGGCGAGCAGCGTGTGGTCGCCGCCGCCGATGTGGAGGGCCAGCGACCCTGGCGAGCAGCCAAGTAGGACGCCGCGGCGGACGTCATCAGATCCGACCGGCCGAAGCTGCAGGGGGTTGGGTGAGGCCGCGGCCGCGGCCTCCTGCTCTGTGGCTTCTTGTCGGCGGCGAGGGTCTGATCGATTGGAGCGTCATGTATGTAGCGTCCTGTTTGTAGCATTCTGAGGCAATGGATTGGTGGAGAACTCTACATAGAAACAACATGAAGAGACGGGAGAGTTCGGGAGATATCCGGAGGATACAATCAAAGCGGCGAGGGAAGAAAAACTGCCAAGAGAAGCTCCTCGTTTGGCGGTGGAACTAGGCTGCTTATTTTAACCCAAGTGGAATGCATGAGCCCATCTACAGTAGAAATCCTTGACTTGTTAAATCATGATTGGATAAAAAGCTACCATCTACAGTTCTCAAACTGCTGAAATTTTAGCAAATGGGGTCAGCTTTTATATATGTAATAATAATAGGCTTAGGTTCCACTTGGCTAGTCAAAGTCTATGATTACCTTGTTCTACCATGTTCTCTTAGAACTTCATTTAGCTTAGAGATTTTTTACTTGCTCCTTTATTCCACAAGACTTCTCATTTGAAACCTTTGCTAGAATGGTTCTAGTCTCATGGTTCCATGTTTATCTCTTAAGTTCAATTTTTCTAGTTAATTTAGGGTTGATTTAACCTCGTAAATTCTAGTTTAACTTGATTATAGCCTAAGGCTCTCATCGACTTCTTTGGTTTTAAATGTTTTCTTATTTACAACTTAAAGTCAAGAATATGGTTATATATATTTCCTTTAAGATAGAGTTACCTCCCCACTTTTAAGTTTAAATGGATTATATCTGAAGGTTCTAACTCAAAAGAAGGTGATGTTATGATCTGATGATCTGAACATATGGATAGATATCTCCCTCCCGATTTGTGGTGCGAATGTATTTTGATAGAGAAGAATAGAATAAGTGAATACTTGATGACAACACTAATGTTGATCTCTTTGTCATGAGTTCAAGAATTTAGCTTAAGAAATATCACGAGGATCATTGTAAGAATAGATATGGAAAATAAATGGATAAGGATTTGGTTATTCTATGTATTGTATTTTGTTTAGCACTTGATTTGTAGCAATAAGTTGTTGCAAAGAGTATCATATTATGATCTTTGGAAGATTTGGTATTTGATCGTCCTATATTTTGTTGTTATTTTAATTCTAGTTCCATTTGATCTAACACATATATCAAATCACATTTACCCCCAAAACATGGTTTCTAGCAAAGATCGCATTGAACTTTATAGCGCTCAACTTGATGATTTACTTCAATTCCATAAACACTAGTGAAACTTCAATCACTTTGACAAGATTTATTTAAAAGCGTGAAAATTCCCTAGTTTTTCTATGCATGAAAGGCCTTGATCCCTCGAAAACCAGCCAAAGAGGATCCACTCTCCTCAACCGCTATCTTCTTCTTCTCCAAGCAGGGATGAGGTGTAGGGAGAGGGTATCCAAGGATGTGGGGTTCACTCCTCTATACCTCGTTGTCGCCAGAGTCGTCTCTTGCCAGTTCCCTTACTTAGGGCCGACTTGTCGCCTAGTCGTTAGAATCCTCTCCCTCCTAGAGCGGAAACTTATGCGGAACGATTTGCGTAAAAAAGGGATCTATGGAAGAAGATAAAGAGAAGAACAAGAGAAGGCGAGATTATCCCGGGGATCTAGATTCCAACAACTATGAGAGGATAACCAAATTCGAAGGGAGAGATGACCATGCGCATCGAAATCTCTGCCACTCGGTTCAACAACTCTGACAGACAGGGCCCTTTTCGGAAACCCGTCTGAGGATGTTCTTTCCTGACTAGTGGAACATCTTTAGGAAGCATTCCTAGATATTCTGGATTTGGAAGGACATCTAGCTGATAAGGAGATTCAGTCACAACAATCCCTCCTTATTGAGGAACTTCACCCTCGCCAGCAGCTTGTACCGCTCTTCGCATTTCTCGTACTTGCTGAGACCCTAGCTATCATGCCTCTGAAGAGGGGGCGGGTGACATGGGGATGACTTATTGGGTCCGCATCTTTGGCGTCCTTGGTATCGATCCAGGAAGGAGCCCATGAAGCCATAATGAAGTAGAGGATATGGAAGCACCCGAAGCCAAGGAACTAGAAGTAAGTAGCAAGTTAAGGCCCATCAAGTAGCCGACATTGGCATAGGCCCGTCTTTGTACTTGTCAACCGACCCGTACTGGACTCTGAGACCCAACTTTATATATAAAAGCAGGAGGACCCAACGGGGATATTAATTCAGAGCACAATCACCGTAACCCTAGATCTATTCTAGCAACTCGGTGACTTTGTGTTCTTCCATCAATAACATCAGACTTCCTTGTTTGTGTGATAAGCCAGCAAAATAACCAGCGTCCCTCTTTCCCTGAAACCCAAATCAATAAACATGGACATTGCCGAGGTCACCCCTCTTCAGCGGGTCTGTCGAGAACTCAGTCAGGCCGACAAACCCGTTAAGGAGGGCTCGCTTCAGAAATAGAAGAAGGACTTCTGCCACATCTTTACCGAAGTTGCGAGCTGCAGATCTAGGATATAGCCCAATTTCTGTTTGGTGATGGACTCCGCGCCACACTCCCGCAATAACTCGGCCGAGTTCTTCAGCTACTTCAGGTGGAACTTGGCGCACCATAAGCTCACGAGAGGGCGGATGCCCAACTAGCCCTCACAGAGGGCTGTGACGGCGGAAATCTATGAGATGTTGTTGGGACCAAAGTGATGAAGTTGGATCCCGTATAAGCCCAACAGATAATTGATGGTTGTGAAATACGCCACTTTTTCTCGCGTTTAAACCCTTAGCTAAGTCAAGAAATTGACTAAGTTTACCTCTCAACTTTACACCAATGAATAATTAATGCAAAGATGTGCAATCTCTTCTATTTTTGGATGTTGTGCAGGAAATCACGTCATAATAACAAATGGACCTGCAATTACTGAAGAAAATCACGTCAGGAGCATGGCAAAGTTGACTACGCTCGAAGAGGCTGTTCTAGTGGCTTTAACGGGCATCGGTACGGCAAGCCCAACCGTACCGTGCGCCACTACATTAATTCCCGAGGTTAAACCCTATAAGTTTCGTGAAGGGACCGACGCTGAAAGAGAGTCATTCCTCGCCAAACAGAGGCGCCATCCACCAGATCCATCTGCACCACACTGATGGTACTCTGGTGATGGCGTCAGACAATCTTGTTGAGCGTTGTAGTGGAAGCGGTTGGAAAACCCCAAGAGGAAGGTGTGATGAGCACAACAGCAAGTTTTTCCTCAGTACGAAACCAAGGTTTAATCGACCAGTAGGAGAAAGGCGTGACTTCTGAAGGTGTTGCTAGCTGACTAGTGGCAGGATGCACTACCGGTGTCAGCAACAACGTGGAACTTGCACACAACACAACCAAAGTACTATGCCCCAACTTGCAGTGAGGTTGTTAATCTCACCGGTTTGCTGAACACAAAGGATTAGACGTATCGAGTGGAAAAAGATGTTTGCAGAAAGTAAACAGAACATGATTGCAGTAGATGAATTTATCTGTGTAAAGGAAAGGACCGGGGTCCACAGTTCACTAGAGGTGTCTCTCCATAAATATAAATAGTATGGTGGGTGAACAACACTACAAGAGATGGGGGATTTGTTGACGAAAACCCTGGTGACAAAAATGCATACCGTCATGGATGTGTCCTTATAGGTGACGAATTCATCTTTCGTCAAGCATTTAAGGTAATGCTTGACGGTATGTTTTTTCGTCAACAAAAAATCGTCACCCATTACCCAAGCGGGAAGGGCTTCCATCGTGTCCGTTAATAGGTGACGAAATCAAAGATCGTGGTGTATGTAAACCGTGATTTGCATATACAACGGACCCACATAGCAGGTCAATAATACTAAGTTACTTTATTAAATGTTATTAGTTTTATATATCATGCGTGACCCACTTGTCAGGAACATATTTAATTAAGTAAAAAATTGTGGTTTGGAAGAATCGAACCAGGGCTTTGGCGTGACCGACGCGGAGTGTTACCGCTAAGGTAGATATAGAATTTTTATCTTGATCCGTAACTAGTCTATTCTATATATTTATTTCAATGGTGTGATCTAGATGTTACGACATAATAATTTCCTTATTAATATTTATGTCGGCCGAGGGTGCCTCGTTTAAGTCACGCCGCTAGCAGACACGGCCTATCTGGCTGATCTTGCTAACAGTCGAATCGACTAGGGTTCTCGTCGAGTTGAGAAGAAATCCGTGAAGGCTCCATTGTGGTGGCGGCGAGACGCATCATCGGTGAGTTCTCCTGATTGTTCGTTAGGTCTAGATTTTTTAATCAGTTGTCAAGATCTGTTCTAAGAACGTTGGCATGTTCTTAACTGAATTGTAGGCAATGGATCGAAGTTGGATAACCGATGGCACCAAGAAGTTCACAACAAAGTACATGGCAGGTGTTAGGGATTTCATCAAGTTTGCGCGAGAACACTTGGACAATACGAGATGAACCAATCTTGTGCCCTTGCAAGGACTGCCTAAATCTGATACGTCAGGATATAAAAACAGTCGAGGATCACTGCAATTGTTCAGGTATGTCCATGACGTATACAAGATGGACTAGACATGGGGAAGGTTTTAGTGATGACGAAGGGCGGGATAGAAACGATGATGGTGTGTATGATAGTGACAACGATGAAGAGGAAGACAATGGTGATTGTTATGTTGATGATTCATCTAGTATGATCGATGAACTGCAGAAGTCTGAAAATAAAGGTCCTGACCTGCCAAATATGTATGCTAATCTAATTGAGTCAGCGAAAAAAGAACTTTATAAGGGATGCACCACTTTCACTAGGTTGTCGTTCATTATTAAGCTCCTTCATGTCAAATCATACAGCCGGATAACAAACAGAGGATTTGATCTCTTACTTCAGCTTTTACGTACAGCTTTGCCAGATGTGGACTTTCCCAAATCATATGCTGATGCTAAGAGTGTTCTTTCTGATGTTGGGCTTGGTTATGAGACAATTCATGCATGCAAGTTTGATTGTTCTTTATTTTGGGGAGATCACAAGGACGATACGCACTGCCATGTTTGTGGATTATCAAGATATAGAGACCCTACTGGAAAAAATAAAATCCGTCACAAGGTGTTAAGGTACTTTCCTATAATTAAAAGGTTGCAGAGACTATTTGTTAAAAAGGAAATGTCGACACATACTAGATGGCACAAAGAGAAGAGGGTTGTTGAGCCCAATGTACTGAGGCACCCTGCTGATGGTGAGGCATGGAAGCACTTTGATGGCAAGTTTGATTGGTTTGCTAAAGATCCTCGTAACATAAGACTAGGTTTTGCCACGGACGGCTTCAGTCCCTTTGAAAGTATGAGTAATCCTTACAAGTATGTGGCCTGTTTTTGTGATTCCTTACAACTTCCCACCATGGATGTGCATGGATCAATCGAATTACATGATGGCATTGCTAATCCCCGGAAAGTATTCCCCAGGGAAAGATTTTCATGTATTTATGCAGCCACTGATAAAAGATATGATGCAGCTATGGAGTGGTGTGCGTGACATTTGATGCATGCACAGATGAATATTTCCCATTGCATGCTGCGTTTCTTTGGTCTATTCATGATTATCCCGGATATGCCACTATGTCGAGCCGAAGCACAAGAGGATTTCATGCGTGTGTGCATTGCGATGAGAATCCTTGCGCTGAATCTTTGAAAAACAAAATTGGATATATTGGGCATCGGCGATTTCTTGATAAAAATCACCCATACAGAGAAGCAGACTTTTCAATGGTAAAACTGAGACTAGAGATCCACCAAGGAAGTACACACCCAAAGAGGTAGCTGGGTAGGTAGAAAGGGTTAAGGATTTTGAACATGGGAAAAATCCAATAAGTAGAAAGCGGAAGCGTGCAACTGTACCCGGTGAACCAACATGGCACCTGAAAGTCAGCTTACATCATCTACCCTATCGGCCGTAACTTAAGATAGCTCACAACTTAGATGTGATGCATATTGAGAAGAACATATGTGACAATATTGTTGGTACACTACTTGAACTTGAGGGCAGGAATAAGGACACTGTTAGTGCTAGAATTGATTTGAAGAAATTCAAAATCTGGGAGAAGTATTGGTTGAAGAAAATTGTGAAGGATGATGATGATGCAGCAGTAACTTATGCGAAGCCGCCTGCACCGTGGAAGCTTTCGAATGAACAGAAGAGACATTTGTGTAGGTATTTGGCAAACACTAGGTTCCCAGATGGTTATTGCGCAAACTGGGGAAGATGTGTGAATATTGATGGTTGTAAGGTTACCGGTATGAAGACGCATGATTGCCACATACTTCTGCAGCGAGTGTTGCCGGCTGGGCTCAAGGGAATTGCATCTAAGGAAATGTATGTGGCTATTGCAGAGCTAGGAAGATTTTTTAGGGAGCTGTGTGCCAAAACCCTGAAAGTTGATGTGCTGAATCGATTGAAGGTTGAAATTGTTGTGATCCTATGCAAACTTGAGAAGCTCTTCCCCCAGCTTTTTTTGATGTAATGGTGCACTTAGCTATTCATCTTCCTGACGAGGCTCTTTTGAGGGGTCATGTTCATTATGGTTGGATGTATCCAATTGAGAGAAGATTAGGTTATCTAAAGTCTACGGTCCGTAACAAAGCAAGGCCAGAAGGTTCTATCGCAGAGGGCTACATTGTTGATGAGTGTTTGATTTTTTGCTCTAGATTTTTCAAGGATGGCACAGAAACAAGATTTAACAAAGATGATAGGAACCAAGACATACGGCGAAAACCTGATCGTGACGAGATGGAAGTATTTTCAGTTGGAGCTAAAGGTCTTGGGAAATCCATTTTGAAACATTTTGACAAGGAATTTGACACAATGGTTTGGTATGTGCTGAACAACTGTGACGATGTAGAACGTTATATCAAGTAAGTAGTTAGCTTCACTTTAATAACTACTTCTCAATGTTGCGGACATAATTGTCCCGTATTTCATATGTGTTTTTTCTATGTTTCAGTTGAATTCCGACAAGAATTGGGAGGTAGGGGTGTGCGTGACATCGAGGAGACGGTTCGTAGAGAGTTTGCAGGTTGGTTTGCAAACCATGTGAGACAGCTTGGACAATGCATCGAAGATTTGAAGTCTCCGGCTCGCTGGGCCAGACCGGCGTGTAGTAGTATACGCTGGTTGCAACGTAAAGGGTGCGAGGTTTCGCACGCTTACTCGGGATAAAGACCTGAAGACTCAAAATTCGGGCGTAGCAACTAAGGGATCTTTTGGTGATGCAGATGAGACCGAGTACTATGGTGTTCTGCAAGAAGTTCTTGAACTGCAGTACGGGAGTAACAAGCACGATGACAGGTCTGTGTACTTGTTTCGTTGCGACTGGTTCGACCTTGCGAGCAGGGGTTCCAAGATAAAAGATGATGGTTATTTTAAAAGCGTTAACACTTATGTCCTATGGTTCAAGAATTCACCATTCATATTGGTCAGTCAAGCTGAAACATGCTTCTATTTGGAGGATACAAATTTTGGTGATCCGTGGAAAGTGGTGCAGAAGTTCATCCATAGACACGTGTACGACGTTCCAGAATTAGAAGATGGTAACGATGATGCATTTGTACGGAATGAAGACGCATACCAGGAGGATGAAGGTTCAGTCGACCATACATTTCATGATGTTGTCGACCTAGACGAGGAAGCAGAGGTGGAAGCGGAGGAGGATGATCATCGTGTCTGATGAAGTTGTACGTATTCATGATGCTCGTACAATTCGTGAACTAGAGAATGGGGAAGATAGTCCCAATGTTGACATGGATATGAGCGAAGATGAACTACAGAATGAGGAAGAGAGTCTCATATTGGAAGAGAACATACATGATGACGAGGGAAAAAATTCGGAAGAAGATAGTGATGTTGATTGATAGAAACATGTAATGCATATAACTATATGTTTTGTTCCAAACATTTGAAATGTTCTTATTTAGATGTTTACGATCTCGAACTTGTCATTGAATTATCCAGAAGGGTTTAAGAGCAAATTAATATAAGCAAAAATATGGACGGATATAAGAAAGCCAACATGTCGGTAACATAACTTTGACAATGGTTTTAATTAATCGACACTTGACACGATTACAACCAGCAAGCACGATATGACTAACTATTGTTTTAACACAAGCAAAATCGACAATCGCATAAAGAGTCTTACAACTTAATTTAAACCTAAAGGGGCTGCATAGTTGGACACACAGGCACCATGAATCACCGACTAGCTACTCCGCATCGATTTCGTGCACATGGGTAGCAAACAAGTAAACCCCTGCATTTCCCGTGTAAAGCAAGAACAACATCTTGTCACCCATCTGAAGGTGCTTTTCCTTGTCCATGAACTCCTTCCACCCACTGACGCAGTAGACGACCATCGTCGAAGAAATTGCGTAGGACGCACGCACCAAAGTACCGGGATGGCACACAATACCGATTGCACCATATTGTTCCATATCTTTAGGAACCAAACGGCTAGGGATTTTCTGTTCCAACAGTAGAGACATAGTTTAGTTAAACACTTGTACGTAATGTAGGTCGCAAAGTTAATGAAATGATATGATCTACTGCTTACCACGTGTTTGTTGTAATTTTCGCTGTTTGTCCAATTCAGAGTATGCAGCATTGGGACAACTAGTGCTCCTTGATCATAATCTCCAAGCATTGTGGTACTCAACAAGGTAGTCCAAGTTGTCCACCCGAAGAATGACGGTATGCATCATCCTCCAATTTATCATTGTTCCATCAGTAGTACCGAGCGAGTCAACAATGTCACGCTTCAGTACGGACAACCGGTAGTAAGCTCGCATAATTAAAATAATCGACATAAGATGGAATAATTAATATGATCAATCATTCTCGTCCAAAGGTGGAAAATTACCCGGATGGATTAGTGGTTCGGCTCCAGCTTATTACAAGAGTATCCTGACCGGATGAGTTAATTCTGAAAATTAACTCCATGCCAACCTTAAAATTGTACACTCTAGCAAATTCGTTCCAAAATCTTCCGTTGATATAGGTTCTCGCCAGCTACTGTTGGTAACATTAACAACAAATGCATGGCCATCTTTGGTTCTAAGTGCAGCTTCAAAAGTTGTCCTGTCGGAGGTCCGGACACCATACTTCGAAGGAAATACGGTCTATAGTAGCAAGGGATGACCTAAAT
>NC_061508.1:37060545-37277431 GCF_022539505.1 Lolium rigidum | reverse complement strand
AACAGAACCCACATGCACAGGCCCCTGATCTGGATGAAGAACCATTTTTCCTTTGTCATGAGGAGAGCAACAAGGCACCTGGTCCAAGGAGATTTCTATGGCATAAGATTTAAGGAAATCAACAGACTGTTTTATAGTAGCCGTACCTTTTTCATGGATAATATCATCTCTCAAAGACCAAGCTCTCCAGAGCAAGAGGAGCACCTGCCCTTGTTCTTTTTTATTTAGCTTGGCCAGACGCAAAAGAAGCTATTAGATAGATGCACGCTCCTTCATCTGGTGGCGCACATCTTCAAGGGTGGAACCTGCTTCTGCTCCATGTTCAGCACACTGTTTGAGAAACCTTGTGTGAATTTGGTTGAGTAGTCAGGAGGATCCAGTACCGGCCTGACATTGTGAGTTAGTAGCCCCTTCGATGATGTTACATTTTGTGCACCCCCCTTAAGTTTGGGAGGTATGTGGTGTGGGGGCATGCAATTCAAACTTTATCGAGGTTCATGATTTTCCAATGTTATCTTATCTAAATCTAACAATAAGGTGGCCTGCTACACTTAAGTTTGGGAGGTATGGTTTAGTGGCGATTTTTGATAATTATAACAATTCACAGGCTCTGCTATGGTAGTATTTCTGTTCTGATTTATTGTTCTCCCATTTGGTGATGTTAAGCATAGTTCTGTACGTATCGGTGTATCACTATTTTGTAAAGCAATGATAATGTTTCATGTGATCATCTGGTATACAAGCTCGTCTTTATCATTAGAGTTTCGCTTGATTTGTTGTTCTTTTTTGGTGCTTGATCAGGGATGCCTAGCTTTTGGAAGAATAACATCAGAAGTTGTGACATAAAAATATAATAGGGATTTAATTCCTCTATATTTTATGCTGATCTATTTTAGCAATCTGATTTTCTTTTTTATTCCCAACCTCTCATCCAGATTTGTTGACATAGTACATGAAGCCCCTCTGTCTGGTCAGCGGCAGTCTCGAAGTGTAGTTGGTGGCACTCTCTACTGTATCTTATTGGCAAGTGAATATTTGCTGGCTCTCCTTTGTTTTTTTAATAGTGATGGACCATGTTATTTTTTAAAATTATGCTAGAAAGGTTACTTCAGAAACAATTTACTTGAATTTATCCACGAAAATAAATGTATCTTATATCTGCTAGTTGCCTTGATCCCTCCGATAGTAGTGTACTTTTTTTCCTATCTTTTTTGCAGTTTCTGATAGTTGTGATTCATTCCTCTTCTGTAGACAGGTTATGCTGGTCTTGCGATAGCAGCTCCATGGATATTTGTCCTTATACCAGACATCATCCTTCCGTTGCTATGCAGCTGCAATGTTCTCCTTCTAATTGTTACAGGTTCATGTCATTGGTTAGATGCTACTACGTTGTCACTTTTATATCCTTCGTATGGAGTTACTCTAACAGAAATTTGCTGCAGGCATATTCCAGCAGTATTGGGTTCATCAGGTCAAAAAGGTGCGATTACAGGTACTACACGAGGAACAGAAATGAATTATATTTCCAGAGTCTGCACAAATAAACGATTTACTCACTTCATTGACACTTGGGTATGCGGATAATGTATAATATTTTAGACAAAAAGTCCATCCACCATCAGTGCATAGCTATCAGCCATTCACTGCTATTTAGAGTTTTCCTTGACTGGGGTCACTTCAGCATGTTTTGTCTCTACCGTTCGTTAATTGTGAACATGTTAGCTCTGTAAAAATGTAGTTGCTGATACAGTGCTGAAGCACCATAATTGCTGATGCACTAACCAAATTTCTCTTGTAAATGCAGGGATATTATGATTTAAGTCAGAAACTGAAGCATATTGCTAGTATTCCATTTGCCACTATTGCATGTGGTAAGTATTAGCTAACCAAGTCCATGCTATGTTCCAATGCCAGCACCTTTTGTTTGTTTCTAGCTTTAAGCACATTGCTAGTGCTCCATTTACCACTATTGCATGTGGTAAGTATTAGCTAACCAAATCCATGCTATCTAGATTGGGTTCTTGCTTTTTGTGATGGTTATATTGGTATTGTTGTATTGTATCTCTGCCTTTCTGGACATTATAGCAGAGATACAAAATGTCTACTTGGTAAAGACTTTGTTTTTTTTACGTGTGTTGATTTGGTAACATGTTAATGTTAGTAGTGTTTTGTAGATCCGTTCATGTTAATGCTGGTTGATATTCCAAAATACCAATATTTGAATTTATTTTCAACTGAACTTTGCACATTAATTAGTTTGGGTAAATATAGATTTGTTATTTTTATGTAGTCGTAATGATGGCTATCCTAAAAATGTGGTTGCAGGTACTGCCGTGATGCTCTTAATTTTAGTTTGGCAGCCTGAATTAAAAATATTATCAATTTCAGTTTTGCTCAGGTACAATTCTTCAGCTGAATACAATCTTTCCTTAAGTTGTTGCCCTTTTCATAAGCAAATATGATTAAGATAACCGGATTTCTGTGTTCTGTAAAGGAAAGCATTATTGGCATCTTTGCAATTACAATGAAATGAATCCCATTGTATAGTTTGTGTTCATTTTAGTAGGAGGCTTAGTACCTACCTACATTGATTCTATGAACTACATGTGAAGCCCTCAGGTTATTGGGTTGTTCATTATATATCAAGCGAGTTGTATGCACACTAGCATTTGTTTGGTTTGTAGTTTTCTCAAATGGCCAGGTGGGCAAGCAATATACAGTACCACCTTGTACCATCTGTTTTGTTAAATCTTGTACATTACCTGAACAACCTCAAAGCTGAGTAGCGTTCTATAACTTATGATTCATGGTGATGGTGACATATGAACACTTTGTCAATGTTTGATGCAAAGTCAGTGTGGATGTACCAAATTTGTTTCTTATTTAGCAGGGTGATGTGGCTATTCTACTTTGGTATCGAACAGAAACAGAGCACACCTATTTGGTTTTTAATGCTATTACTTTCCAATCATGCAGGATTTCTCTGGTCATTGAAGTGATATGCGCTGGATGCTTCATGAGCCTATACATAGGTGGGTTAAGCTGTGTAGTTTGTCTAATTTATTCCTGAGTACGTGGTAGACATTATAAGTTACTGCTCTCTGTAGAGTAACTTTGTCCGCTTGACTTCGTATAATTGCTTGCGACTTTTTCGTGAATCTTTTATTACATGGAAATTCGCAACATTTATTCGTTAGTCATAATGTCCGACCTCATTGTAAGAGTAGCAGTTCCTTTTGATAGCATCCAATAATTTTCTGAAATAGATAACATTCTGTTGGTGCCCTAGATACAGTTTCTTTTCCCATAAGATGACATTGTGTGAGATTATGTCTGTAACTTCTAAATTTGATGTGCAGGGCACATCCATAAATACAACTCTCTGAATGAGCAGCCTGATATTCTACAACCACTTTATTCTGCACTGCGACCATCTAGTTCATTTGAAGAGCCGAGGTACAATATAAATTTTGTATTTATTGATGAAAATATGTCACATGGATTTAACATGATTTGCCTTACAATTGTGTTCTTTATATTTGTTAAATGTATAATTTCATGGTAAAAACTAGCTGTGCTTGTGGTTGCTGTCTTTGCATGTACAACTGTTTGTTCTTGCACCCAGTGCCACCTTAAGCAACTAAGCGCAGGTGGTTGCAGTTAAAATATTGTAGGGCATAGTCTCATAGAGAAGAGGCATTGCAGATATGATTTGTGATTACCAACACTTAGAAAGTAATGCCACTTCGAAAGCTTCTAATCATCAAACATTCCTGTCATTTGAGCTCTACTATGGATTGGTAAAATAGCATTTTGCAGGTACTATGATACTCGCCTTTCTGACCAACAAATGGCATTGCTCCAGTACCAGAGGGACAATATTCACTACCTGAGTGAAGAGGTACATGAAATATAAAAATGTGTGCATATATTTATCAAATAACTTCATTTACTGGACATGTTTATTTTTCTCAGTTATGTTATATGACAGAATAGTACTAGGATATGATATAACATTATGAAAGGAAAAGGTCTTCAACTGCTGTTCTTACAATAGGACAACAGAAGTCTATTACTTATTCAGTATCATCTCTCTTTTTCTGGATACTGGCTGGACACAAGGAATTCGGTTTTCCCTACTGTTTTTCCGTAAAAAAAAAAGAACCTAAGGGCGTGTGTTACAAACTTACAATAAGTCTTGACATTTGCACGTGCACCTCTGTTTTGTATGTAGTGCAGCCAAATAGTAGAATAGTTAATGTATTTCCGCACTAAGTTTGCGTTTTTGTTTGAAACCAAGCTATTAGCACGATATTGAGTTTGGTTAATGATTTTTTCTATCAGGTTCTTAGGTTGCAAGAATGCTTAAGCAAGTACCATAGAAGTGTTTCTGCAAGCACTCCTCAGGTACAAATTAATTCTACCACTAAACTGTTCCTTCCGACCCTCTGAGTGCCCATAGGTTCCAGAGTAAAAACTGTTTAATGGTGACATTGGTTAGATCAACCCGATTAACGTTGATTTTGTATATTCACATTTTCTCCTTGTAATTATTCAGGTTGATCTTGCTCACCTATTAGCGTCTCGTGATCAAGAACTTCGAGCATTGTCTGCAGAGGTAATATTTTTAGTCAACCAGATATTTTATACTGCACAAATGACATCAAAACACACCAGAAACGCATGGTGTTTTTTTTATTTCCTTCTCTACATCCCTTATTTTCTCAACTGTAAAGTAGCAATCAATTATGAATTAAGTTAAGTGAATGACGAGGCTGGTGGTCAATTGTGAAAACTGTCACTTATTTCCTACATATGCATAGGAATTAAACTTTAAAAAGAACTCAATGTGTGCTTTTTGTGCTGCTGCTCATACTCGAAATGTTACTGTGGCATCCACTTTGACAACTAGGGTTACACAAACAAGAATACCCAAGCTAACAAGCTTCAGGAATTGATCATGCTTTTTCTGTAAATAATACAACACGGATTAATACAACTTGCGTCACATGTAGATGAATCAAGTGCATTCGGAGCTTCATATTGCTCGTGGTTTAATTGCTGAGAAGGACTCGGAGATCCAGCATATCCGTTCGAACAACAATCAAGTATGTTCAGTTTTGTGTGTTTCTGTGTGCATATTTTGCGGCAGCGAACTAGCAGTATCCAAGTTGGTTGTGGCAAGATATACTTCTTGTAAGAGTAACAAAAAATCATTGTTTGATGGTGAACATTATGAAATGCAGTATGTTGAAGAAAACGAGAGGCTGAGAGCAATTCTTGGTGAATGGAGTGCTCGAGCAGCAAAGGTAACTGTCATAGAACCTAGTAGTAGTAGTACTGCTCTTTAGCAGAAGAATTAATTCCCCTTAGCATCATCTCGGTGTCTTTACTACATGTGCATTTAACAGCTGGAGCGAGCACTTGAGGCTGAGAGGGTTTCGAACATGGAACTGCAGAAGAAGCATGCAAAACAGAGGCCAACCAACCAAGGAGAAAAGACCTGATCATATTCCTCAGTTTGCTCTCTAACAGACAAAACCTTATGATGCTGTAACTATGTGAACCTGATTGGCAGAAGAGGCAATTAGGTGAACTTTGCCGCGACGTGTGTGTAGTTCTCAGATATGAGAGATCAGTAACGGTTGTACATTAATGTCAGAGACAACATAAGGAACAGCTATACTTGTGAATGTTTGTGGAGATTAAGGGGAAGGGTAGAACTTGACTGATGCAAAAGACTGAGAAGTGTAGGAAGTTGCTGGTTTGATGGAATATACGATCTGTTTGTTTGCTGTTGCCTATGGGAACCTATGTAAACATCTATGCGCCAACAAAAAGTTGGATATGAGTAATAATGCAAGAATTTGAACAGGGTTTTCTCGCCGACTGCCTGAGTCACAGAAGAGACACTGTAGGTTAGGCAGTTATGCGACGGCGTGCATGAGCGATGCCGCAGCAGGCAGCACTGCTAAAGCTAGCTGCACAAGGGGACATTGCGCGCGAAAGTCAGTGAGTCAGACAGGTAGGCGGGCGGTAGCTGTCTCGTCGGCCAAAGCCCATCCTGAGCTATCTCGTCGGCCAAAACCCAACCGTGAAAGTACGACGAGACAAGCGATAGATCACGGATGCTTTTCGAGATTTCCGACATACAGTATATGTTTGCAACCAGAGAGGACGCGATAAGTGTTGCAACGGTCAACAACAATTGGAGATCAGTATAATCATCCACCACACAATTGAAACTCTTGTGCCGAGTGCCGACATCCTCCTTTGTCTCATTGACGTCTCCACGTCAAAAAACCACTGCGTAAGGCGTGCTGACGACAAGGAGCAGCCGTGCACTTGCAAGTGACCCTAGAGCCTAGCTATTCTCTTTGTTGCCTAGGTTGGGCAGAGTTGGTCTCAGTCCTTCTCTTTTAAATAATTTGGCAGGAGCCAACAGCAACATCGACCACATACTGACAACATACGGGCTGTGAGAATGTTTTTCAAATACTTTTTTTGAAACTAGGCAAGAGGCTTGCCATTCATTGATATAGTAGAAGAGAAATGGCCAGTTTATGAGGGAAACCAACCGAAAACCGATACAACACAACACAACACGCTGGCCCCGAGGTCGCGCACCACACGAGCCGACGGCCTAGCCACCCCAGTGGAAGGCCGACACCCGAAAACACCTCAAAACGCAACAAGGCAGAGGCAAAACACGGAGCCGCCGCTCCGAAATCCACGCCGACCCTCGGGGCCGCGCACTACCTAGCCGAAGACGGGCCGAGAGGACAAAATTGACAAGACAGACAAAACGAACAACAACACTTGCAGTGAAGGGCCTCCACAGTGATGCCTCCAACAAGGGGAGCGATGACCAAGAGCGCCGCCATCACCGGCATCGGCCGAGGCCGCTGCAGGGTTTTCACCCGGAGCACACCGAAAATTGAAGTCGTGTTTGCCTGACCGCTGAGTCGAGGAAGCCAAACAGCTCGTCGACGCTGACAACCAACTCGCTCCACATACCCCTCTGGCCGACGGAGCATCCAAGGCGAGGACCCCAGTAGGCCAAACGACACAAGAAAGTGTCGCCCTCGCCCGATCCCACGAGGGATCAGGGTTTCCCCTGGAGAACCACAGCCACCACCATCCTCCACCTCCTGCGCCGACGCCGCGCAACAGCCACCACCACCACCAAACCAGAACGGAGAGCTCCGCGAGCACGACCTCCACCCACCGCACCTCGCGGAGATGAGAGGCCGGGCTGCACAGTCTGCAGCCGACGGAGCACCGCCGAAGAGCACCGTGGGCGTCGCCAGAACGCCATATAGAGGGGGCGCCGACCAACACCGACGCGGGGCTTGAGGACGAACGCCGATGCCCGCAGACCTGAGCTCAGTTTCAGAAGCAAATTAAGCCGCAAAAACTCAGTTTCAGAAGCAAATTAAGCCGCAACATTGTGACACCTTGATTCGTAATTCTATTTGAATCCATATTTTACAAATTAAGTTTGTTGAAATGGGACGATCTATTCGTGAAGAAAGACATCCACATCCACCCCGCCATGTCGCAAAGAAAATAAGACGCTCCCTCAGGTTATCCATTGGGAAAAACTAGGAAAAATGCCCGCGCGTTGCGGCGGAAGAGCGAGCAAAGTTGCTGATCATGTATTTAATACTACTTCCACTTTAATTAAGTTGGACCTTAGTTTTCATAATCTGAAGAAAAAATTAGTGCTCCCTAGTTGCATGGACATCAGATCAAAACTTTGTTTGCAAATGAACACTATTGGGGTTATATATTTTCTTTTACTTTATTCATATAAATTATCTGCATGGACATCAGATAAGAACTTTGTTTGCAAATGAATTTTAAATTAGAAGATTTCTCAGCTGATTACACAATATAGGTAAGAAACAAGTATATCGGTGAGAAGGGCAAGAAAGACCAACCTTTATTCTCTTTGGCCAACCTAATCTTGAATCCGCACTTCATTCTCGCCTACACATGCTACAATATGTACCTGGGGAGAATTCAGCAATGATCGTTGCAAGATTACTATAACTGAAGACTGCGTGCATTGAAGAGTAATACTTGGTATGGAGACAAACTTTAGAATTTGCTCAACCATTTGGTCGCTGTTGTCAGCTCTAACAAATCACTTCTTGATTGAGAGGTGCATTACCAGCATCAAAACTCTGTTGTGCGCTGAAGTGAATTTGTTTGCTTATTTCTGGCATGTGCCCTCTTTTCTAGAATTCTTCAGGTATGGTCAAACACAATACCATGATCACTGATGGTACTGAAAAGTGAACATGTCATAGCTAAATGCAGGTAGTGCTGCAAATATCAAAATCAAAATTTGATATATTATGATATGTGAATTGAGATTCAGGAAAGTTAGCATAGTAGTAACACAACAATATCCAAAATTAGTATGCGTGTTCTTAAGCTTCTCTACGAGCTTGCAAAGAAATTAGCACCTTTAGATTATGAATGCGAATTGAGATTTAGCACAATTAACATAGTAATAGCATCTTCAGATTTTGCAAGTCTTCTGTTAATACATTGAAGCAGCCTTGGTGCTCCGTTGCGATCTGCGACCCGTTCATTCACATAACTGGTGGCAGTGTCCGTAATTTCGATCCAAAAGCAGTGGCAAGTACAAAACGGATGAAGAAAAAGGAGAGAACCCTTAATTTATTAGTAGGTATAAATGTTGTTCTCAAGCTAAATCAACATAAAGCTACACAGAAAGAACAATGGTGCTATAAGAAAAGGAAGTGTAGGAATAAATCAACATAAAGCTACACAGAAAGAACAATGGTGCTATAAGAAAAGGAAGTGTAGGAACATGCTTGTTTTGATACAAAGAAGTAGGAAACTGGGATGTGCTATCTAGTATTTACTTGCAAGCTCATGATGATTCAGGAATACATATTATGAATGATGTAGTACCTCGGTAATTAGGTCAGACAATATTATGACGTAGTACCTCAGTAATCAGGTCAAACAACTATCAATCAGCTTTTCCCTGAGGATTTCCATCTTGTTCATCGCACATAGCCTGCAAATTGCAAGAAACCATACCTTTTTCTCCATGAGCGGAGCCACTATCTTTAAAAAAATAGAGGAAGCCTCAAATCAACTCAAGTTGCAACCACGTCAGCTCAACAATTGGTAGATTTCTCTTTCTCATTTATAATGCAGCTACCTCCAAAAATCAATACGTTGATGAATAATTAAAAAATGTTGTTGATTGAAAGGGGTTACCCATAAGGCTAGGGCTATTAGAGCAGGTCTAACAGACCCCTTAAAAGGCCCAACCCGTAAAATAACCGTCGAATACAGGGCCAAACCCTTACTCGGCCGTCTAGCAGACCCCGTAAAACAGGCCCCCGCATCGATTTTTTACAGTTTCGGCTACGGGGTGGCTTCTGGCCCCTTACTTGTACGGGGCGGGAGGCCGAATACAGGGCCAAACCCTCACTCTCACACGCTGAATTTTCAGGAAATAGTAACTGCAATTCATCTCGCTGCTGGCATGGTAGGCAACCGGCGCGGCGTGGTGGTCGGGTGGAGGAGCAAGGGCGGCGAGGGCGAGCACACGGCGCCAGCGCAGGTGTCCCGGGACGGCGCGGCCGCGTTCAACGAGACGGCGCGGCGCGGAGCTTCGCCGTGTGGGCGGCGCCCGTGGCGGACACGACGACCGACGGGCGAGAGGAGCGGCGGCCGGCGGGGCGAGGGAGCGGCGGCCGGCGGGGCAGGGGGAGCGGCGGGCAGGGACGAGGGCGGGCAGGGGCGGGCGGGGTCGCCGGACGCCGGGGCCGTCCGTGCCTTCACGGACGCGACGCGAGCGTGGCGGGCGGCGGCGGGCAGTGGACGGCGGCGGCCGGCGGGCGGGCGGCGGCGGCGGGGCGGCGGCCGGCGGGCGGGCGGCGGCGGGGGCGGCGGCCGGCCGGGGCGGGCAGACTCGGGGCGGGGTAGTGGCTGGAGGTAGAAGAAGAGGAAAAAGAAAAAAATTATTGATTTGGCATATTCCTAGAATATGCCCTTTTGCGTTTAGCGATACGGGGACTGCTAGCTCGGACGAGTTTTCGGCCGATCGAAATGGAATACGGGGCCATTTTTTCGTGTTATACGGGGCGAAAATTTAAGGGGTCTGTTAGACTTGCTCTTACACGCAGGCGTAGCAGATCCGACAAGTTTGCCTGAGGAAATCGATAAGGTGCTCTCCTAATTTCCTTGCTAGCAAAAGGGGATCAGACAAGAGCAGCCACTCCTCGCATGAGTGTGAGCTTATCGCGGGACTGCATCAGAAGTTCAGAACAGCATGGCGACGACGCACGCAGAGCCATGGGCCATGGCGCTTCAGCAGCAGAGAGCTCCTCCACACAGGATGAGACAGGACGCAACCAGCAACAGGGGAAGCACCAGATCAAGACTCCACAGCTAGAATCAGAAGCCCTGTCCTATCGCCGACGCATCCGTCATGGCCGATGCGGATAGAAAATCAGACTGGAAATTCAAGATCCGCGCTTAGCTCCATTGCGGCCGCCCCAGTCCGGGGCCGAACCAGGGGCTGCCTTGGTGACGGCCTCCCAGGGCGGCTTCATCTCCACAATAATGTCATCGGGTGTGCGTCCACCCCGCCCGCGGCTCGGGGAACTGGTCGACATGCTCCGCCCCATGACCGCCATCCTCCCCTGATCTGCACCGGTTCAAAGGCGAGAGATCGAGGTCGGAACGGGGTTACTATATCTCATGACGGAGGAGGGCGGCGGCTCCATCTCGGTTTGAGCGGGTGGTGTCGGACGAGCGGTGGCGCCAGTCACCGGCGTTCGAGCGGTCGGCGGCGGGGATCGATTTTGGACGGGGGTGCGGTCAACCGTTTTTTCACCTGGGCGGTGGCAATCCATGTAATTTCGAGTGAAAATGGAAGGTAGTTCAAAAACGGACGAAATTTTTGGGGAGAAACCTTACTTCCTTTATTAGTAGGTAAAGATAAAATAGAAAAGGTCGTACGTACATTCGTGTGCGTATGCCGTATGGACGACGCACTCGTGTCGTCTGAGACAACCGTCGCATGCATGCTCCCAGGGTGGTCTAGGGGGGAGAAAAAGAAGCTCCGCCGTACGTGTTTGACCTGCGACGGAGCACGATCGACGGTGGTCAATCAACCAAATGCTAAAAACAAAGAGAAAAGGAAAGGAAATATAGTACTCCGTGCCAAGGAAACGTGCAACATATGTGTGCGCTAGTAGCTCGTAGCAACTCGATCGGGGCGTCGGAAGCTTCCGCTAGCTGAGCGTCTCTCAGACCACGCACGCGCGGAGCCTGGGCTTGACGATCCTCGGAGAATTTGACGTCAACCAAGAGACGTGGTCAGTGTATACAATTGCGAGGCAGGGTCGGGATCCACTAGTAGAAAAACGCTCATCTGTACCGGTTTCATAGGGGCATTAGTACCGGTTGAGCAACCGGTACTAATTATCCGGCACTAAAGGCCCACTTTCGATGCTGGGTTGCTTACTGAACCGTACTAAAGGTCTTTCCACGTGGGCACGGAGGAACCCGTGGGACTGGAGACCTTTGGTACGGTTCAGTAACACGAACCGGTATTAAAGCCTATTTCGTTTAATTTTTTTTTCCATTTTTTCTAATTATTTTTCACACCCTTTTTTCACGGCCTCTTTTTTTTATTTTTTCAGAATTACTAGTATTTCCGTTAGTCTCTAACTACACTTAATCTCTATTCAAATTACTTACCCGTAGTCAAACTTCCCGGTCGGTCACCCATCCTCACACTACTCCCGCACTAGCACGCTTAACTTCCAAGTTCCATCCCGTTCCACTTCCAAGTGCTTCGCGCGCATGTATGTGATAATAGTATCATATCAATCCTATTAACATGTTGGTCGATATCACACTTTTTATCGTTTGAATTCCAAATAATTGTTTTAATAAATAAAAGTAATGATGTAATAATAATGTTGAATAAATAAATAAAATTAACTTTTTTAATTTTTATTATTTTTAATTATTTTTAAAAAATTTAATATTTTTTGCAAAACCTAAAACTTGAAAAATTGAAAATCTTATAATTTGATAAAAGTAATAGTAATATGTTAGGACTCAAAAAATCTTACAATTAATATTTTAATTTAAAAAAATATATATAAAATTTTAAATTTCTGGAAAAAAACTAAAATCTTCCTGCTTTCATATTTTCATTTGGAATTTTGAGAATCTAAAAATTGGCTAACCGGGTAAACCCTGGTGAATTCGGATGTAACTTTTTCCCAGGATTTTTTGATATATTATACGTATTTTTCTGACGTCGTATGCAAAAGTTATTGCGGTTTTACCATTTTTCAAAACTTTTTTGCAAAAAAGTGAAAATTCGAATTTCTTAATTTTTCCTAATAGTAGGTTGCATAACATAGAAGAATGTGAAAACATTTTATTTTTTGAATTTTCTATCATTTTCTTTTCTATTTTACGGTGTCAAAAAGGCGATCCACGGGGGGGGGGGTGGAGCTGCGTGGGGGAGCAGAAAAACCTTTAGTACCGGTTCGTGACACGAACCGGTGCTAAAGGTCTACCCTTAGTACCGGTTCGTGTCACGAACCGGTACTAAAGGTTTTCAGCTGACGCAAACCCTTTAGTACCGGTTCGTGTCACGAACCGGTATTAAAGTCCTTACTGAACCGGTACTAAAGGTCCGAGCAGTGCTGACCAGTCTTAATACACCCTTTAGTACCGGTTCGTAAGGGAACCGGTATTTATGGCTTAGATGGATGAGAGGTTTTCTACTAGTGTATCGATCGAGCAGGTGTTTGACCGCTGCTCCTTAAGCGTGCGGCGCATCAGCGTCGCCGTTTGCTCCTTCTTCCTGTGGGAGCGTTTGTCCTCAGCGAGGATGGGATCGTTTCGTTTCATCCGCACCTCCCTCTACCTACACAGCCGGGAGTCGAGGACCGTTGCCCGTCAGGGCAAACGGGGTAGGGAACGTGGTTACTTCAGCAACGGGATTTTGCGACGTACGCACGGTGCAAAGGTGCTTCACTGCTTATATTAAGTAGTGAGCGACGCACCGCCACCAAGGCACCAAGAGCATGCCAACCAACATCATTCCCACCGGAAGCCCTTAAAGGCCCCACAAACGCCCTTTCGAGGCTCAGGCCCAAAACTATCTTCTACCAGCGCTCTCCAAACCGTGTCGGCTCTCAGAGCGGCCCGATAAATCGACCGGCACTCCCGTGCCGGCCACGTGACTCAGGAGTCGAACGGGGTGCGCCGGCAACGCACGGCACGGCGAAAAAGGCTCGCGGTCCATCATGGAACCGACATCGAAGGAATCTATTCGTTCCCTACCCCAAAATTCTCCCTCCAATTCCACAACCACCCCACCTCTCTCCCTCTCCCGCCTCTCGTTCGCGCAAACCCCGTCGTCGCTGGCCCATGCCTTAGCTCGGCAAGAGATCCCGCACCGAGCGCGCGATGAAGAAGCCGAAGGGATAGACATAGGAGGCGTGGGCGGTGGAGTTGTTGAAGAGATCTATCGCGACCACCAACCGCAACACCATGGATGATGATGCCAAGGCACCGTACAAGATGGCCTAGGCTCGCATCATGAAGGAGAGGAGCGGAAGAGCAGGCCACGACGGCGATGCATCCGCCACCGTCGACATATATAGCTTCCACCTCTAACGCCTTAGCAACAAGCACCGGATGTCATCGATGACCCATTGACCTCCTCCATTTGATTCCCTCTACCTTGTTTATAACATGATTTACTAGACTTGGCGGCATTTTGGTAGCTAGCGTGTGGCCTGTGAATTTGAACTTGAGACCTTGCATTTGAATGTGGGTGCCTTCGTGGCCCAATTTGAGCTATGATTTCCTAATTTCTTGTAGCCTTTGATGATTGCAGGGTCAATTTGGGGGACGCCGGTGGGGGAGATTGCCCCCAAAACACGGCAGCTTTGTCGGCACTCTCCAAATGCTCCAACCGGGGCTCCTACCATCCTCCATTTGGGGGCACCTATAATTTACCAAATGTTCTCACTTTACGCTTTCTTTATAACACAAGAACCCAATAAAGTTTAATGTTTTTGCAGGGAACACGAACAAGCAAACACTATTTCTAACATTATTCGCAAAAATATTTGTCTAGCGCATGTTTTAGTGATTTTTATGATATAGGATCACAAGCGGGTCCTGGCCCACCTCATCATCTTGCCTCGAAAATGACCATTTTTCAGAGGCTGTACACAATAAATTTATCTCAAAACTAATTTAAAAGTTTATGTTTTATAAGGCCGTGCCCCACTCTATAGCATGGCTCCGTGGCCGAAGGTGGCGTGTCCTATAGCATGACTCCGCGGTCCATAGCGAGTCATGCTATTGGGCATGCCTCCTCCACCTAGAGCAGCATGTTACTGCCTATGCGAAAGGTTTGTTTTAAAATTATTTCAAGAAAGAGTATTTTCTGCTGAGTTTTCGAAAAAAAAAAGCTATTTTTTGCCTAAAAGATTAGGTTTTCTGCCCGGAGAGCCTATGACGCGGCGCCAAAATGGATCCTTATTCCATATAAGTATGCGCTTACCTCTGATAATGCTACTACGACTTTTGGTGCTGTCACGCACCAGGAAACTTCTTGCTTGCCGAATGTTCACCTCTATAATGCCGGCCTGCACTGTCAAAAGGATACAAATGATGAGCATGCAAAAGGACTTGGACATATTCAGTTGCAACCTCCAACACCAGAAGGCTTCTTAGTCTTTTTTTCCCCTTGGTCAAAACTTAACCACCTTTATCAACTGGCGCCCTAAACAAACCAAATTAAATGCTTTTCCAGATATCAACTTATCAAGTGGGTATACTTTGCCGGTGCACATTTCTTTTGGAGACAAAGCCAAAGCACGGACCACTAGACAGAATCCACGACACGTGTACCGGAAAAAGTCGTTCTCATCGGCCTGCAGATCTTTTTTTTTTTGAACAAAGACAGGGCCTAGAAGACCCTAGAGGATTTCATTCAGACCACACGTGGCAGGTATATTTTACAAAGAGGACCTCTGGCGTCTATTGCACAGAGAAACCAGGAATTTGAAGAAAGGTCCTCTAAAATTACAAAAAACACCCTAAGACAAAATCTAGGAAAGCAATCAGGTCCCTGGGAGTCTCCGCCACCACTCGCCGGCGATCTCCAGACGTTGCCGTCGAGATACGATGCCAAGTTGCTCAAGAGCATACTTCCGGCGAAGCATCTGATCCGCCGGTCACTCCTCCTCCTCCGGGGACGCACCACTTGTCGGTGGAGAAGTGCTGAGCTCCGACGAACCGAGCGCAGAAGGGCCTCCGCAATGGAGGTTGTTGAAGGGCCGCCTTGCCGGCCAAGGATCACGGTGTCGAGGAAGAGCACCATGTATTTCGCTCGAAGGAGTGCTTGATCTGCATCTCCGTAGCACCCTGCAGGCAGAAGTCGACTAGCAGTGGTCGCGAGTGCCTCGCCGCCGCTTCTCTTCTGGCCACCATGGTTAGTAAGGAGAAGTTGCAGGTCAGCAACCACAAACCACACGCCGCGCCGACGGAGAAGACCAGATCCTCCGCCTCGATCCAAAAACAGCACACCACGCATCCACTCCTCCTCGCCACCAAGGCCGGCCAGGAGAGATGCAGAAGCGCACCTTGCAGCACGAAGAAGAGTCCCCACCTCGCCACCATGGCCGGCACAGGGAGCTTCGTCTTCACCGCGAGAGGAGGAAGAAGAACCAGTCGCCGCAGCTTTATTGAGGAAGAAGACGGCGCCGCTACCCGCCGCACCTCCCTCCGACCACCGGAGCAGAGATAGCGCCAGCAGCAGCCCTAGAGCAGCCTGGATCCAGCGGCGGTGATCCAGACAACCGTCTCCTCTACGGGGCATGCGCCCAAAACGGTGGCAGAACGCCACAAACATCTAGAAACCTACAGATCTACAGCTAGAACTACTCCGGTGCCCAACCTAAGCCTACTCCGGCCAGCTATTCTGGCGGAGTGGCCGTCGGTGGCCCGGTCGGCGGTGGAGACCTCTCAAGGGTACTGTAGCAGGAGGAGAGCGTTACGGGGGAGGTGTGTCGGGGTGGCCTGCAGATCATGCATCGTTCAACATGAAGCCTGAATGTCTGACGGCGTCTGTTCCAAATTTCAACCCTAGTAGGGCACCAAAGTATTATTGAAGCATTCAGATATAAATAATTCGGTTTCCGGGTTCATATTCTCTCTGCATAAAAAAATCGAAGTGTCCAAAAAAAGAAACAAAAAATACATGTCCATGTCCATAATATACGTGAGTTCGTTAAGTTTCACGAAAAAACGATATTTTTTGTGGTCTATGTAAAAAGAGAAGAAATATTATCTGGTGAAAAGTCTTATTTTTAGCACCAAATTTTTTCTTTCTTACACACACCACACGGTAAGTCAAATTTTCATGAAACGACTATGTGGACGCGTAGCACGTGAAGATGTACGTGCGATTTTTTTGTTACAAATTTTTTGATATTTTAAAATGTGCCTAAGATGTATTTGAAGTTAAAGGGAGCATATGCTCCCACGAGTCAAAACACCACTCATGTATTTAGAGGATAATTTAATTTTTAAAAATACAGAGGTATTAAAAACTGAAATATTCCTCGAAACTGCACTTTCTTTGCCATATTGGAAACTTCGGTCCTGACCTCTTTTTTTCTAAACCGAATATTCTGAAAAACTGAAGTATTCCATTGACACGCATGAACACTTTATTTTTATAATATTGTGGTTGTAGAAAAACAGTACTCCCAAATTGAGCCTAGCCTCCGGGACAATGCATTTCTGAACTCGGATGTAGATGCTCCTGGTTAAATAAAAGAAAAATTAAAAAATCTGAAATTTTTGGACGAACATGAACAAGTGTTCTAACTGCACACCAAAAATTTCCGGAAAAAAACATATGTAGTACTCTGTGCAAAAATGACAAATCGGAGTGACGTAAGAAACAAATCTAGATGTTCCAAACAACACCGTATTTTATCTTTTTTCTGCACAGATCACTATATATGTTTTTTTCTCGGAGATTTTTGGTGTGTAGTTAGGACACTTGTTTATATTCATTGTCCAAAAATTTCAGTTTTTTAATTTGTTTACTATTTGGTTTGATTTTTTATTCAATTAGGAGCATCTACAGTTCTACACCCAAGTTCAAAACTGGTTTTTCGCCTATAGCCTCTCTCGTATATATTCACTTAACTTCAGACAACTTATTTGTTTGTTCTGAACTTGTGATTATCGGGGTGAGCTTTCTCACGACTCCAAGGAACTGTGACTCCCGGCCGCGGCCGGCATGATCTCTCCGCGGCCCCTACCAGAATCAACATGAGCTTTCGCGATCCGTACCGATCGATGCACACTAATTAGATGTAGGATACGATGGGGGCATGGCATCCTTTGCCGCGATGCGGTGGGCGCCCAGTAGTAGACATCCTGATTTGGCATCCTAACGTACGATGGGACCTGGATATACATACACAGAAGAATAATGGACGGCACCATCGATCGCTCGTCCTCTGTTGCTATCAGCTGTGGGAAAGCATTTGATTTGGCGCGTTCATATCTGACGAGGATGCAACGTGAAAGGGGCACCCGGCTGGTCGCCTAAAAGAGCACGTGAGAGGAAGAGTCCTGGTAAATGGATCATTGTCGTCAGCTCATGGGAGCGTGTATACATCATACGTCAAAGTTGTTTATGTCATCGTATGTACCATGCGATGTTGTTAAATCTATCAGTATGTGACTCCGGATATATCGATGTAAAGTTTGAAAAAAATGACACACCCTCGCGTGTGCACTTTGCCACAAATGACAAGCTTTGTGTCAATGCTGGAATTTTTTCAATACATATGTTACATATTTATATGTTTTCAAAGTAGACTTCTTTGTAAAACTTTCCATTCGATCATGTTGCATTCACTGGTTTGGGTCTTAGCCTCGCAATAATTCTTGAAGACGACATTCTTACTTTACCTACCATCTCATTATTATTTTTTGACAATGAAAAGACCTCGGCTTCTGGGCCCTACTACATCTTGCAGTGCTGCATGAAGCATACATCAATTATTGCATTCAAACTTGTCCAAAAAGTCAAATCACACTTAGGATGCAAAATGGAAGGTTATGCCACATTGTGGCTAACGTCGCGGTATCCTACCACAGTTAGCAAGGCAAGCTGTAACTGATGAACATTCCGGGTAGCACGCACTCGGGGAATCAAGACAGCGGTTTCAAGAAGGATACAATACAAATCTTACATGGATGTTTGGTTGTCCCAGCTACAGGGTTGTGTTAGATGAAAGAGAAATTTGTTATATTCAAAAAAATGAAATTCACCTTTCAACATGTATATTTCGTTAAATTTTGCATTTGCATGGTCCTAGAACTTTGAAAAGGTGTAAAACTGAATATTGAATTCTGCAAACCATCCACTCTTGTACCATAGGTTGATTTCAACTTGACTTTTGCTGACGTGGCGTCCAGGTGGAACTGGTTTTACTGATACGATTGTCACATGGATTTGAGGTTCGCGTACTGTAAAGTGTGAATTCCCCAACCTTGGTCCCCCATGATGTTGTATCTGCACTAGCTCACGATGAGTAGCATCACATGTTTCAACGGGAATGTTCAAAAAAACTAGTTGTAGTCAGTGTCATCATGTATTGCATAAGAGAAGTTTAGGATTCAGTTATGTGTTCCTTCAAAGTTTTTATGAACAAATATGGACTTAAACAATGAAGGTTCAATAATCAAAAGTGGACTTCTTGTTTTGTTCCCTGCTTTACTTTTCGTAAGCGTATTTTTCCGGTCAAAATATTGACGACATCGGTTGTTTACAAATTGTCCACAATTTTTTTATATCCGGTTGGAGACATTTCTTTCAAACTACTAAAAAACATATTTTTCTTTTGCGGTTACAGAAAAATGTACCTCTTTGCATTAAGGTATGTTAGCTAAACTACAAATTATCTCTTCTTTACTACTGTTCTGTATTTACATTTTCTCTCTCATTCATTTCTTTTCATGATGTGGTCTGAAAGGTTTTTGAGCCATTGGTGAAGATACTTCGGTTGGTTGATGGTGATGGACATTCCATGGCCTCTATGTATGGAGAAATAATAGAGGCAAATAAGGCAATAATGACTGCGGTTGAAAACTCAGAGAAGGACTACAGGGTGATCACAACAGCTAATGGAGAGCAAGATGAATGGGACACTAGATACACCGTTGCACATGGCGGGATATGCCTTAAATCCTTAATATAGTAATGCTAACACAAGCATCTTTACTGATGTAGAAGTCATGTCCGGGTTGATGGAGGTTGTTGAACAATTTTATCATGATGATGATGAGGCGATAAATAAGGTGCTTAACATAGAATTACCCAATTTTAAAAACATGGAAGACATGTTTGGGAAGGTTGCTGCCACAAAGGCTATTACCAATGCAAATTTCAATGCCGGTAAGCTCGTTGTCAATATAATTGTGCCATATTGCATTTCTGAATTGTTTGGGCTGATGCATAATACTTTGTTTTTTCCATAAATGTAGGAGAGTGGTGGGCAACTTATGGACTAAAAACTCCTACATTGCTGCACATGGCTTTAAGGATACTCAACTTGACCACAAGTTCATCCGGATGTGAAAGAAATTGGAGTGTTTTTGAACAAGTAAATCTCATCTTGCAAATACTCAAATCTGGTCCTAAATTCCTTGTTCATTTCTGAAAATGTGAATCACTAAACTACACTTTGCTATTTGTAGGTAGATGCAAAGAGGAGAAATAAACTAGATATCCGCTGTAGAGATGATCTAGTTTATATTCAATTCAATGGAAGAATGATGGTCAAGAGAAAGAGGTTTGAGTCGTCTTGTGATGTTCTCCTTGGTGAAGATGCTTACATGGCACAAGATTGGATATGTGAAGGAGCTTACAAAGATGAGGAGGTTGATCCAATTTTGAGGCTTCCATACTCCAATAGTGATGATGCACTGGGAGGTAGCGAAGCTATGAAACCTCGTAGAAGTGCAAGAGTGAGAGAACTCCATGAGGTGGAAGAGTTTGTTTCCGATGAAGGGGAAGAACAATTGGTTTTCAATGAGGATGAGATAGAGTTTGAGTCCGATGATGATGATGGGGTGCTAGAGACCAAGGACAATGAAGATGAGGAGGAGCCGATTGAGTCTTGGATCTTGGGCCTTTAATAATCTGGCTATTTGAGCACTACATTTGGTGCTTTCTTTCCTAGACTCTTTGATGTGAGTTCTCAGTTCTGGCCAATATTGGTTGTGATGTGACTCACGTGAGAGAGAGCTAAGAACCTGGTGCATGTTTTCTTATTTTCTTACTTTGCTCTGTGAGAGAACGAATACCTATTTCTGTTTCGCCGACCCATTATTATCTAATACTATATACTATCTGTATTACTACTGCTACGACTATCCTATTTCGTGTGATATTTTATATTTGTGTCTACAATTATGCAAGATTTCGAAATCTAAAGTTTCAAAGCATACACTGCTGGTTGATTCCATTAGTATGTTTGTAGACGTACTCAGGTGCAAAATCAAGGTAAGACACTAGCTTCCCAGTATTGCAATATTATTTTTTGCATATATAATATAGAATATTCAATTCTTAGATTCGGAGATTTTACAAAAAGCTAGCCGATAAATAGTCGACCAATAAAATCGATTAATCGGCCGAGAAGTGATTAATCTCTCATCTAAGACCGACTGATCAGGTACCGATTAGTGATATCTTGAACATTGGCATACACACACACATATGTCACATGCATGTCCTCTAATTGCATTTCAGGATACATAATGTCTATTTATGTTGTATACTAAAAGAAAAATATATGTTTCAAAAATAGAGGCACCACGTTGAACCACATCATCCAAATTATCGTGATAGTCAGATCTTAAATTTATTGCATAAATTTAACGAAATAATTAGTTACATAAACGTTTTAAAACAAAACAAAAAAATACTTAGACGTACAATTGTGCAATCATGTTTGGCACGATTCGGTTATATCAGAACATTGGCGATTAGGACATGGACTCTCATAATTGGGTCAGCCCGTGCAGTCCCGTAGAAAATATATTCCGTTTAGGTAGTTGTGGCTGTAGTTTTATGTTGTTGTGAACCACTAGCTAAGCTAGCTGAAACATGCTGTGGCAAGGAAAATAGATACTAGGACATGAAGCATTTTTCCAAGGTAAAATATATAACTCTAAACTAGTGGCAGATGACAATTCAACTAGATGCTAGCAACATATCGAAAAAATAAAAGAGGTGCTAGATAGCATCCAAAGTGTTTTGCCAAACAAAAAGAGTTATGATTAGTAAACTGGTTAATACATATCTCTGGGCAACTATACAAAAATGGCAATATTTCCCTCTCAAAATTTGACCATATTAGTATTTGACTACTACCAGACACACACACGCACACTCATGAATAATCTATAGAACACCGGAGCTGCATAACTTAAACATTGACAAAGTTCACCGCAAACATCGCAAGGAACACCACCTCACACGGATTTTTTTTTCTTAATAGGGTATCCATGGCTAAGTCACCATAGATGCCTCGTGTGCGATGGAAATGTCCCTCCACCGAAAGAAAATTATGCCTTTCCGAGGGACACATGACATTAAACCTAGGTTCTGATTCCTCGTGGACTAGGACACTAGCTAGGGTACCATATCCTCCTAACCATCCATAGATTAATTATTTATCAAACCAATTACATTTTTATTTAGTGCAAAACATATAAATAAATAAAAACAATTGTTCTGAAACTCAATTTTTTGAGACATTCTGCCCAATGCTACTTAATGTTGAAAGATGGGTATAAATATGCAAGAAAAAGTAGTACACCACCACCCTTTCAAGAGGATTGGGTGAGTCTTACCAATTGTTCATGATATAATTGCGAGTTATGAAATATGTCTCGTGGAACTCTTTCGTATCCAGACACAAATGGTGTCACTAATGCAATAAACTAGAGGAATTCAAAGTCATACATCTTTAATTCTTGGTAATAAAAAATTTAGGACAACAAATTTTGGAATAATTATATGTCTTCCCTATGATGAACGAAATCTACTTAAGATCACATTCCATTAAAATCAAACAATAAAATTGATAGGTTATTAAGAGGTTGGGACTAAAATATCCTAGCCATGTGTTCTAAGCTTACATGGCACATAAATACATCGGACCAAGTATGCAAAACCAATGGATTGAAGATATGAATCATGATAGCATTGAGAGATTTAAACAAAGTTGGTAAAAGAAAAACTCAATAAAAATAGTTGACATTCAAGAAAACTTAGAGCCACAATTCTCTAACTTTGACTACTGATGTCCTGTTAAAAGTTTCCATTTTTATTTTCTTTATTTTTAGTATCATGTTAGTATTAAAAATAATGGTCAAAATTTCACCATGGAGTAATGCGGCCTAACCAATTGAGGAAGATAGATCTTTTTTTCTTTTCAAGTCATCAAGAAATTTATCAAAGGTTAATCAACCGCATGTCAATCTTACATTACATGAAATCTATAGTTATATTTGCCAATCTAATATCAGTTACAAACAACATATGGGTTTCTTCCTGATGATGTAATAATCATTCATGCACAAATTTAAGATGATGTCAAAGATCATATGTAATAGTTTGTTTAACATAACATTTTTTATAGTTGTAGAACTATATTATTTGTATCTCATAGTGGGAAATAATGTGATATTCATGAAACCATATCTTTATTTCGGGAACACTATGAATCCCCTAAAGATGAACTCGTCGCATTTGCGAGGGCTCCATACTTACCTATGCAAATGTAATCAACAGGGTTTAGACTTCAGTGGGTACTGGGATCATGCCTCAACACTCTGTCGCCCCGGCGAAAGGCAGTTTAAGACACGAAAATTGAGTTACATGCATTCCTGGCTATAACATCGTTTGTTTGTTGATTTGATGTTTTAAGGGATTAGGTTACTTGTCCCTACAAAATTCGAGCAGATTTGCCCGCACGTAAGCTAGTTCCAAATCGAAATCTAGCCGCCTCCTCGCTTCTTCAAGGTTAATGATCTAACCTAAACAGGAATCTGACAAGAAAACATTGACAAACAAATACAGCCAAATGCTACCCAGAACATGACAAGGAGGAAAAGAGAGAACATCGATTACTAATTTGGAGTGGGAGAGGCCTGCAGTTCTATACTACTACCCCTGGATGGAAGCATCTAAATCAATCGTGTGGGGGATTCGCAAGACCCAGCTAGTGTGATCTTATTCTTATCCGCCTACATATGTAAAGAACACGCACAAAGCACAAGAATAGTTAAGTATAGGAAGGATTAACCAACTCCTCCAAATGATAAGCACAAACGTCCACTATTGAAGTCTTGCTATGTCACCCCGTCCCTGGGGAAAGTTTCCATGGATGGTTGGTGCGTCGCCATCCTTACCTAGGCAGGAATCATCTATGCATGCATCACCCATATTTATTTCACCGAGGAAAAGTTCTTTTGAAATGGCTTTGGAGCACTAATTAACTAACTAGCTAAAGCCCCAGCGTCACCAACGATTTAGGGTTTCTAATGGGACTATCTATTTGGCATCCGAGTGTTTTAGTTTTGGGCATCACTCGAATATTTCCAACCAATAGAAATGTTGACAGCTGTTCGCGGTCCCTCCCTAGTCAAAAGTTCCGAAAAGTGGTTTTCTTTTCCCTTTCTCTCCTCCGGTTCCTTGTCACCGGTAAACATCCAACAACTGGGCTTGCTGCGTGAAAAATCATGTATATATTATGCATATACACTGTATATATTATGTATCCATACACTTGCTGGTTGCTGCTATATACACTACATATACACTTGTATCTACACTACATGCACACTTGTATCTACACTACATATACACTTGCTGCTATGTAGACTATATATACACTTGTATCTACACACAATATACAGTGTACTTACAAATAGGCAGGACACTACATATACAAAAAAAAATGATAATGTTAAGTCCCAAAAATGTCGGAGTACTGATCTGTCTATGAGGGACTTCCTATTTCGTGAAACAACTGGCATATACATTGATCAGTTAAAGCTACAGGAATACATACAAAACAACTGGGCTTGCTGCCTGAAAAAAATTCTCCAGCTCATGAAACAACTTGCAGCAGGAAAACACGACGACCGCCCCCAGGCCTGCGCAGGATGCGGAAGGGCGCAGCGAACTGCGCTCGACGGCGGCACACGATCTCCTCTCCGACCGCCGACTACAGGCGGCGATTTCTTCTCTCCGCCCCGCTTCTCTGTCTCTTCGGTGTTCCCCTCGCGGTGGATTTTGGGTCGGAACGAGAGAAAATGAAATAGACTGTTGAAGCCAGTGTGGGTCTCGTGAACGACAAAACCGGGGAAAAACCAGGAAAATAAAAAAGGAACCACGAAAAAAATGGAAAACCCACACGTGACAAGATAGACGTGCGATTTCTTCCCTGATGGAATCACAAGTTAGAAAAATCGAGTGATGCCGAAATATAAAACAACCGAGTGATATATAGCAAAAGTGTTTCTTTTTTTTGACAATCAATACCACATATATTCATAATAATAAATAGTACATGGTAGAGATACACAAGCTGTCTCCAGCGATTACAAAACAAAGTCTAAAAGATACTAGCAAATCTTCGAGGTCTTCAAACTCTTTCTTCTTCCAAGACATAATCTTGTACTTTCCTGAAGGCAACCAAATATTGATAACAAACCATAAACCTGTAAATACCAACGAAGGTTCTCCCATAATTTTAATTTGAGCCGCAATGCCAAGGCTGCGTGCACGCACGCAACCATTAAAGTAGTCAATCAACATCGGCAAGAGTACCAACACCAGCATGTCGTGGAATAAAAACCGATCCGCCTTGTCGACGTTGATGGAGAGCCAAGAGTACGAATCACCATTGTCGAGGACGTAGCAATCGGGACAAAAGCTGCGAGGATAATCCTCCTCGCGGCAACCATGAGAAAAGATCCAAGATCGATCTGGCGAAGCAAGATCTGAACACCCATACCTAGATAATTGTAATCTTTCAACACCACCATTGACGCCAGGAAGAAGATCTCGTCGTCGAACGAAAGGCCGAAGATCACTTATTGCAGACGATGCCATCTCCATTACGGGGAAACCAACAAGAAAACGGCGACCAAAACCCTAACATAGACTACTGTAAAGACTACTTTTATTAAAAACTCTACGCATAGATCGGGTCCCCACTCCTCCTGACGCCGGCGAAGCCGGCCGGAGGAGAGAGAACCGATCTATGGAGGAGGCGAAGTGGAGGCGGCTAGGGCTTTTTCTCTGGAGGCGGCGGCTGAAGCCGTTCCGTTCCGTATCTAATTGATGTGGTCATTATAGCAAAAGTGTTTCTAATTGCCCCACCTGCTCAATTAGCTTGTTGTAGTTAATCAGAAAGTTAGTGAGACGTTGTCTCCAACCCCACCCACTAGGAAGGAAGCCGCATAGTATAGAGCTCCCATCCAAAACCAGAACCACCAAAGCCCCTTTATATACACACGCGCGCGCCATCTCGTCCCGGCACTGTCTTCTCACCGAACACAGGCTCTCTTGACTTTCTCTGAACATATCAGAGATCAGAGGCACACACAGCAAGAGAAGAGCATGGGGTGCAGGAGGTGCGTCCTGGCGTGCTTCGGGTACTACGAGGACGACGAGGAGGCGGCGGACGCGCGGCCGTCGCCGGTGGGTGCGACGGGGAGGAAGCGGCGGACGGTGATGAACCTCCGGTCTCTGTCGCTGGAGGACCTGTCGCGGACGCTGGAGACCACGAGCCTGCACGCCTTCACCCTGGACGAGCTCAAGGCCGTGACCAGGAACTTCTCCACCACCAACTTCCTCGGCGAGGGCGGCTTCGGCCCCGTCTACAAGGGCTCCATCGACGGCAAGCTCCGCCCGGGCCTCGCCGCGCAGCAGGTCGCCGTCAAGTACCTCGACCTCGACAGCGACGGCGTGCAGGGACACCGCGAGTGGCTGGTACGTCTGGTGCAAGATTGACTTCGATCGCCAACCACATCTCTTTACTGAATGATTCCGTGTGAGAGGCTAACGATTTTCTTGGCCATGTGATTGATCCGATCAGGCTGAGGTGGTGTATTTGGGGATGCTGAGCAACCCGCACCTGGTGAAGCTGCTGGGGTTCTGCAACCAGGACGACCACCGGATGCTCGTCTACGAGTACATGCCCAGGGGCAGCCTCGAGAACCACCTCTTCAAGAGTAAGCGCGCGCGAGCAGCTCAACCTTACTTGTTTGGTTGGATTCAGTTAACTCTGTCTTTCGATCAATTGGTTGCTAATCATCCGTGTGATGTTTGGCTGCAGATGTCCTCGCTTCGCTGCCATGGTCGACGCGGCTCAAGATTGCCGTCGGCGCCGCCAAGGGGCTGGCGTTCCTGCACGAGGCGGACACGCCGGTGATCTACCGCGACTTCAAGGCCTCCAACATCCTGCTCGACTCGGTGAGTTTCATTCATTCATTCAGCTGCCCCATCCTATCCCCTACTCCTACATCATAAAACCTGTACTCCTACTGGCACCAAAATTCAATCTTGTCGAGGTCGTGAGTGGGACAGGCCAGCACCAAGTCGCTGTAGAGCAGGAAGCCTGAATTTGTTGGACACACCAACCATCGTACTAGCATCCTAGCAGGTCGCACGTAGCGTTGATCGTTTCCGGGTCAGACCCTCGCTTCATTTAGAATTCAGAGGAAACAAAACACTCGTGCTGAGACCTGGTTTTGTATCGGCAGCGTCAGACAAAACTAGCAGCAGAAATCTCTTTGTTTATGGATTCTAGTCTTCCAGATGCCGGCCGTCTAATTTGTCTGGTTAGTTAGAAGCCTCTGCAGTTCTTTAGTCCCAACTCCCAAGCTGGTACGTGTGCATCGCAACCACTGTTACAGCCCACTTAGGTACACAGCTGCACCATTGATCAGGGTCAATCAAATCAAAGCTGATTTTGCTAATTAGACTTTAGCACTCGTGCTCAAGTCAAATCTGATTTCGTATTTGCAACGTCCGACAAGACAAATCAATGCAAAACCTCTCTGTTTACAAGGAAATGTATGCATGTATTGTCTGGTTAGTTAGAAGCCAACAGTTTTCTGGGCCCAAGCTCCCAAATCCCAACAGCTAGCACAACGCACATAGATAGCAGCAGCATCGAAGTATACTGTACAAAGAACATACCCACAGTATTTTTCCTCAAGATAAACTTCTTAATCTGATCTTAGATATGCTTCGATCATTTCAGCTGAAAGTTGTTCAGAGCAATTTGCTGACTGTTCTGTGAACGTGGATTTTCAGGATTACACGGCGAAGCTGTCGGACTTCGGGCTGGCGAAGGAGGGACCCAAGGGGGACGACACGCACGTGACGACGCGGGTGATGGGCACGCACGGCTACGCGGCGCCGGAGTACATCATGACGGGCCACCTCACGGCGAAGAGCGACGTGTACAGCTTCGGCGTCGTGCTCCTGGAGCTGCTCACGGGCCGGCGCTCCGTCGACAAGAACCGGCGCGGCCGGGAGCAGAACCTCGTGGACTGGGCGCGCCCCTACCTCCGCCGCGCCGACGACAGGCTGCACCGCATCATGGACCCCGGCATGGAGTCGCAGTACTCGACGCGCGCCGCGCGGGGGGCCGCCGCCGTCGCGCACTCCTGCCTGCAGAGCGTGCCCAAGGCGCGCCCGCGCATGCGCGACGTCGTGGAGGCGCTCGAGCCACTGCTCGCGCAAGATGACGACGTGCCCATGGGCCCCTTCGTGTTCACCGTCGGCGGCGGCGCCGCAGAGTCCGCGCCCGCGGCGGCAGCAACGAACGGCGCCGGGGATGACGAGCCAGCGGCCACGCAGGGCAAATGGCACGTGAAGTCGGCCGTGCACGCCGAGAGTCCGCTGCCGCTGCGGAAGGGAGACTGCTGGGTCACCAGCGCGGCGAAGCGGCCAGAGAGCCCACCAGGCGTCATCTGAATAAGCAGGGGAGCGACAAAGGCACACACTCCGGTCTCCGGTACATAGAGCTACGGTGTACATAGTGACGATCTGTTCTTTGATTCTATTCTTTTCCTGTGTTTTCTTGGTGATGCTATTTCATTATCTCAAGAAGTTTTAGGGAAGAGACTTCGTGTTTCATTTTTTGCTGGTTCATATGTGTATAGTGCCAAGATTACTTCGGCCGATGCCATACATGTATATTATACAACCGTTTGAGGCAATATGAATTGCAAAATTTCCAGCTCAATAGTTCCGCAATATAGAAAAGAGCTCTTTTACGGTAGTTGGCACGGAACCTAGGTTCCGTCTAATCAAATATGGGTTCCGTCTAATCTAATTTTTCTTGACCGTTGATTAAATCGATGATAAATTTTGTGTAACTTCTATAATACTATCACAGTTCTAAACGGACATCTTAATCAGAATCAATCAGAACCAAATCAATCACGTTGCGGCCTTGTTCAGGAAATCAATCAGAAATTCAGTACTTGACTTGTCGTGGCCTTCTTCAAACCAGCACCCACCGCCGCCCCTCCCCAGGTCGCGGGGATCACTGGAGGTCACGGCCCCATCTTCTCCATCGCAGCCGCCGCCGCCGCCCCTCCCTCCGTCGCGGGGGTCGCTGGAGAGTCACGGCCCCGTCGACCTCTCTGTCGCAGCCACCTCCCCTCCGTCAGGGGGATCGCCGGCAAAGTTACGGACCCGCCCCCTCCGTCGCTGGACCGGCCGAAGTGTCGCTGGGATCGCCGGGAGCATCCAGCCCCTACCCGCTACCTGACGAGCGCTTCCCGGGAGATCATAGCGGACGAGCGCTTCCCGGGAGATCATTGGACAATGTTTTATCTCTAGATGACTGGTCTGATCTCTTTCATCTTCCTTTGTCTGAAGAAGCACTGGGGGAATTTCTTTCAACTTCTGTCTCCTAGATGATCTCCCTGAAACTGCTGGTAGACTGGGACTACTTCATTCAAGACTCGGGAAAAGCAACTAAGGTGGAGCTACTGAATCGTGTGCTAGCTGTTGCTTGTAGGGATGTCGGATGAAAGAGATGTCATGTGCAGAGCATGATCGCCGTGCTGCGGGAAGCCAGTTCATCACACACACCATTGGGACTTGGGAGGTGGATAGTTTTTCCAACAAGTTGTAGTCACCATGTGCTTGCTTGCACAATAGGCAAATATGCTACATCTGATAAAGTCGAAATGTTAACCGTTCTGTGATTAGTGCAGGGGTCTTGGCGCAGCTAGACCTCAAGTCCACACCAATCAACACCAAGCGTTACAAGACCCTCCTGCAATTTGTAAGCTGTGCTGAGTGAAATACAAGAAAAAATGTGCAATTTTTTTCATTTTTGGGGAGCTTGTTAACAAGCCATATTTGCCGCCATTTTGACGCAACTCCTTGCAGACGAAGAACAAGTTATCGACAGTTTCGATCTATACTATGGGCTCTTCATGTATACTGTGAATGCTACAGAACAGGCAAGTACACTCATACGACACACTCCTTTTCTGAAATTATGTATTACGAATTAGTTAAAGTTGCAGAATCAATCTTTAAACCACATTGTCAATGATGACTACTGAGAAACTTGTACCACGATACTATTCATCAATAGAATATGCATAAAACACTATGCTGAATTTCCAAAATATTATCTGCAGATGTACAAATTGGACAGGGCATTTGAGCAGGTGAAGTAGATGTTGTATGGCAGGCTCCATGATGTGCTAAGAAAGCAGATTGTAGAGAGGGTGCACATCCCAGGGGCTCCTTCACTGAGACCAAGAGAAGCCCAGAACGATAATGCTGCAGCCAGAGAAAGCACGAATCATCTATCGTGTGTTGCTCAGTGGCTTTGGACACAGTAAATGATTTACAGGGCGTGAATGTTCTATGGAACCAGATGATGCTGCAGCGACCAGGACATCATGATGAGATTGTCAATGACTTGGCTGTCCTTATGGAGTCGCCCGGTAACTGGTCACATTGTAGTCCGCTCTAAATGTTATATGTGAGTCTGCTCCCAAAGTTCAGTTTGTGTATCTTTCTCACTGTTGTAATGTTGTAAAGAGCTGTATGTGTGTGATGATTCTGACTTCTGAGTCCGTTTGTTTCATGACTCAGTTGCAAAAATACAAAAAGTAGAGCTAAATATGACAGCATCAAAAGTCCCAGGTGTAATTTAAATTTTATATGAGGATCTTAATTGTTTATGTGTGTTTTATTTTCTTGGATCTAATGTATTATATTGTTTATTTTGAAAACAAACTGTTTCGTTTACCTGAAAACAAACTGTTTCTACCGAGATTTGGTTCTAGCGGGGAACGAACAAACACCCAGAAAGTTTAGAGAACTATTAAGATTGTACAAAATCCCATCTTCCAAACATAGGCTTCAGAGTTTTATACAGTGTGCTCAAGAGACACATGTACATTTATACATGCTGCATTGGCCGATCGACGAATCGACCCGATGATCGGCCACATGATGGAGCAGGCGTGGGGATTCTCGTCGCTGAAGTAGCTCCGCGCGGCGACCGGCACGACGCTGGATAGCGCCTGCTGCTCGTGGCAGCCCGCGAACTTTTGTGCTTCTACTGCTGCTTGGCGCCTGTCCGGAGCACGGCTGTGTGGTCTACAACTACAAGCACATGGAGAACGGCAGCCTAGGACATGCTCCACCACGGCCGGAACGGCACGCCGCTTTTAGTCTGGTACGATCCCATCCGCATCGCCTGGGAGGTGGCCACCGCCGTCGCGTTTCTCCACAGTGCCAGGCCGATTGCAGGCCGGACCCCATCATCCATCGTGACCTCAAGCCGGCCAACATCCTGCTCGATCAGAACCTCGCCAGCAAGGCCGGTGATGTGGGCCTCTCGACGGCACTGCTCCTCCCGGCCACCACCTGAACCACGGAGGCCAGCACCCGTCGCCGTCCACGATTGTTCAAGCACACGGCGTCATGCCACGATGGTCAAGTCCGACGTGTATCCGCTGGGCGTCGTGATGCCGCAGATGCTCACGAGGAGGACGTCGCCGCTGGGGCTCGCCGCCTCGCTCACGCCGTCGAGGTTGCGCTGGAAGACGGCGGCAACGCCTTCGCGGACATGCTGGACGTATGCGACCGGATGCGAGTGGTCGCTGGAAGAGGAGCGGGAGCTAGCCGCGCTGCCGCTCCGGTGCACCGAGATTTTGTACATGGACAGCCAAGGTTGCACATCAAAGGGCGTCGCTGTTAGGGCCGCTCGTCTTGTCCGGCGGCTAGCATCAATGACCGCAACTCCTCCATGACGATGATATCCAACTACTATTCTTCTCCCATGACTTTAAGATATGTGCAGTCTTATCAGATGCTTTGACCGTTTAAAAGGACGTTTGTTTTTTATAATTTTCATAGAATATATTAGAGATTCCGGTCCCACATGATTTTGGTTCCGGTCCCATATCTTTAGTTCCGTTAGTTTGGTTCCGTCTATTTACTACTGTTGGATGATGGTGGATGAATGGTTATTAAAAATGCCAATCACTGTAAAACTTGTATATAGAAAAATCTATCATATTTGACAAGTGTGAATTTGATAGATAAAGTTTCTACCTTTTTTTGTGTGGCCTAGGTTTCCCCCTTTCCCAAAAGACATAGTAGTCTGTTGTAATGATGTAAATGATTTTATATTTCAACCATTGCCGATCTTTTGGCTTCTAATAATGGCATTTTTCCTAGTTTTGACAAAAATAAGTATTTTAATTTAATTTCTTTGTCGTGCTTTGGTATTAGTTTTTGTGAATTCTGGCTTGCCCACAACTGCATCCATTTCATTTTTTTTGGCCTAAATAATTGTAGACCTTAACAAACTAATGTATAAGATTGTATATTTGGACCATTGCAAAGAGATGGAGTAAAAAAAAGCTATATTTTCTATTTTCAAAATGAATAACTATTTGTGTTTTCCTAGAATGATAATTCTGACTTCATTTTGTTTTGTAAAGCTATATTATATATTTGACCATTGCCAACAGTAACAGTCGTGCATGCAGAAAAAAGATCTTTGTTAGTAGCATCAAAAGGAGTATTAGTTCCTTTCCACAGCCGATCAATCTCAGCCCAACTCAACCATTCCAAACACGTTCTCAAAGTTCTACTTATACATTGAATGTCTTTAATTCCCAAGCCTCCGAGTTTCTTTGGAGCACAAATTTTCTTCCAATTCACCATAATACACTTGCATCTTTTTGCTTCCTCACCGGCTACCCAAAGAAAAGCCACATCTCAGCTTGGCAAAAAAAAATCATCCACTTAAGAGCCAGAAAAGTTGTTAGGATGTAAGCTACCGTGGCAATGAAGACATCATTCACAAGTGCAATCATGCCAGCAATTTTATTCAAGAATGGTTGCACTTGCACACGCCTTCGTTTCTTCCTCCGGGAGGTACCCCAAGATACTCGGACCGGAATGCCCAAAACTTCGAAGTACATTGTCGTGATCAACATTGCCGGAGCTTGGGTCCAAATTTGGGGGGGGTGGGGGGGAGGGGGAAAATGGGGTAAATATAAGCTATTTTTTAGCCAAAAAACTGTCAAAAAATTTGAAGGGATGTTAGGCAAATTTTTCTTTGGTTGGGGGAGGGGGGGGGGACTCTACATAGCTACTGTTAAGCTTCATGCACTAGCCACTTGAACCAAAAGTCCGAACTGATGAAAAGGGCTAGGCAATATACTTATACACGTCAACACCCCCTCTCACGTGTGACGGGAAGACGAGTCAACACGTGTAGAGTGGCAAAGAGGCAGCGGGAGGCCGGACGCGGCAGGAGGCTGCGAGAAGAGGGGGGAGAAGAGATAATTTTTAGAATAAATTGTGAAAGCCAGGATTTGAACTCGAGACCTGGGGCTCTGATACCATGTTAAGCTTCATGCACTAGCCACTTGAACCAAAAGTCCGAACTGATGAAAAGGGCTAGGCAATCTACTTATACACGTCAACAGCTACGCCACTGGAGATCAATACCATTGCAGGCCACCGAGTAAGCAACACAGTTCCAAAAACTTGTGCGAATACCAGAAGCATTCAGAAAAATCTCTACGATACTTTGCACCATTGTAATGCTTTAGATGGTATTAACAAATAACATAACGTTAATGGCGTAAAAAAATGCTCTCAACATGGCAACCACAGCTTCAAAGGGGAGAGAGTGTGATTATCTATTTCCAACTGAAACAACCTCTACAATGGCTCCATTGCGATAATAAATACCATGGAGTGACAGAGGGTCCCCCTGACGTAGCCCTCGCTAATGGAAGAAGGGTTTCCCAGAGCAGCCATTGAGCGGAATTTTGAGTATGAAGTGGCCAATAGTGTGGATATGATATCACGTTATCGTTGCCCAAATCCCATATGCGTAAGGATCTCCAACAAATATTCCCAATCGACTGAATCAAACACTTTTGCAATATCTAAGTTCAGAAATAGCAGGGGAGATTTCTTGACATGCTCCTCTTTGATCATGAAAAGGTGCATCAAATTTGACGAGGGCCCATTTGATATATTTAGTTTTCACCTTTTTTGTGTGTAGCCTTTTTTCCCATTAAAAAACAATATTAATCTTGCTGTGATGTAACTGATTTTATATATCAATCGTTTCAGATTTTTTGGCTTATAATAAGTATTTCATTTTAATTTTGTTTTATTTATTTTGTCCCTTGTTTGTCTTGCTTTGGTAAACATAAGTGCCACATGTTTTTTATGAATCCTCGATTGCCAAGAATTGCATCCATTTCATTTTTTTAAAATAATTGTTGACCTTAACATTATAATGTATAAGAGTAAAAACTATATTTTCTAGTTTCAAACGGAATAATTTTTTGTTTATTTCTTAGTATGATAATTTTGACTTGTCTTTTTATTGTAGTGTCTTAGTTAGCTGAATTGCAATTGCAAGAATCAATAAACATAAGTTGCATATTTTAATTTTGTGCAACATCATCCATTTATTTTCCCTACAAGATAATAATAGTAATATCTAGATATTTTAGACTTCAATAATTCTAAATATTTGGTTTTAATAATATATTTTCTAATATTATATAAATAAGATTCTTTTGCAAAATTAAATTTTGTTTTATTCTTGTGTGTGTGTGTGTCTTGGTAAAGTCAACTTGATTTTTCATACGCAAGACGCGCGCCGCGGAGCCTTATCTCTTCGCTCTCTTCTCCCCTCTACTGTTCAAGGCGACTAGAGAGGCGATCTCTCTGCCGGCGCTGGCTCCGGCGACTCCTCTTCCCCGAGGGCCTCGTGCTCTCTGGTGGAAGGGGGTCAATGGATCCGGCGTCTGGCTGTGTATAGCTGTAGTCTAGGATTAGGCTTCGTAGCTAGGTTTTCGGGCGTTCGTCGACGAGCTCCGGCGAGGTTGACGGCGCCGCCGAATAAGTTTCTCCCAAATCGGTGTCCAACGCAGTTTATGCTGCTGCCGTTGGTCCTTGATCTGGAAGTGGTGTGGCTGGGTTTGGTCGGCAAGACGGCGGCGTCGGCCAAACTCTGGTCTTTTGTGCTTCGATTCTGCCGTCGTCGCGGCGGCGTTTCCTCCGACTCCGCCTGCAGATCTCGAAGCTTGTACAGGAGCGTGGTGGCCGGCATGGGCTTCTCCTGTGTCGGCGTTCAGGAGATCTGGTGCTCCGGTGCAAGGTTTCTGGCTTGTGGCGGCGGCTCCGGTGTCTTCCTCGACTGGTTCGACTGGAGGCTCCGGATCTGGAGCCGACAAAGCACGGGGAGTGCCCCGGTCGACGCACCCCAACGGCTGCGCCTCGCCGGTCACGGCGGGGTCCTTCTTCGACTCACAAAGCCAGATCAGGCGATGGTGCTTTGTCGGTCTTCTGGGAAGATGGTTGTTTGCTTCCTTCTCCGGCGTCTTTCGGCGGCGGCGACGGGCGGCGAGCATGGTTTCGGTTGCAGAGAGACTCTCCGTAGGGACTTACTTGTAATTTTCTGTTTTTCGGGGGTCTTTTTGCTTTTGTGCCGGGTCATCTGTAGCTTCTCGAGCTATCTTGAGGTTGCTGCGTCTGTCTGGACTTTGTATCTGTAATTTGATGAATGCAGTAATCTTCTCAAAAAAAAAAACTTGATTTTTCATATATTTTTACATGTAAGTTGCCCATATGTTTTCTTGAGCAACTTGGGTCATGAAAATGGGCAACTTGATCAATCTCATTTTTCCATGAATAATATAATAATGTCTATCTCTAGTTAATTTTTCATAAAAATAAATATATCCCCTTCTTACTTTTTTGTACCCTGGTTCTTTAGTTTAGTACGACTTGCACATATCTTTTTTGGTGTTTGTGCAACTTAGGTCATAAAAATGTAAAACTTCAGCAATTACACTTTTTGAAAAGTAACAATTGTAATTTTTATCATATAAGTGTAAATGATGTTATATTTTGAATACTACCAACTTATTTGGCTAGTATCGGATTTTTTTCAAGCATTTCCTTTTTCCGCGGTGATTGGGTACGATCAAGTTGGAGTAATAAAGGTTCAATATACATCAGTTAATATGTTTTTCTTTCAAATTAAATTAACAAAATGTGCAACTTCATCCATTCCATTATCCATAATCAAAGCAAATTGTATGATATATTTTTGTTATTTTACATTGAAGGTGTTTAATTATACTGTCCTAGTTTAAAGTAATTGTTTTATTTTCTAACTTATATTTTCCAAATATTTTAATGTTTCACGCTGCCTTGCAATTTTATTTGTATATCAATAGAATTGTTTATTATGGTAGTTTATGGTATTGTTCAACTTCATCGATACCATTTCCCCAAAATAACATAATTATATCATATTTATATAACTAAGTTGTTTTAGCCAGAATCTGATAAGTTGGTTTACCCATGTATTCTTATGGACTTTGTTTTATCTGAAGTAAAATATTAGCACATTCGCAAAACCATAAAGCTAAAAAGAACACCACACTAGTTGAACTGCTCCCTCTGCAATTATTCTCCCAATTCTATTGCAAATTAAATCAAATAAATTTGTTACCAATTCCAAAATGTGTTTGATGCGTGAGACAGGCCTTGTAGATGCTCTAAGGACTGAAAAAAATGGACTGTCTAAAATCTAAAAAAAAAAGGCGTAATAACCCGGCTTATAGAAACAATGAGTTTTTTTTAGAGGGAACTGTAAACAACGATATGATGAGACGGATATGTCTTCAGCTAAAATATATAAGGTCCAGAAGATCCAAAGCCCATGAGGCCCAAACACCTCCACCCATCAAGAAAAGGGCCCATGTTCCCAATTTCCCTACAAATCTCGGCATCAACGGTATAGTTACAAGCCTCGGCCGTTGGTTTACCGCAAAATCCCCCGCCCAAGAAACCAAGAAACAGAGTAGCAATGGTGCGCGTGAAGGTCTCTCCCCGGCGCCGGCAGAGGCGCTCGCCGCCACCAGGCCAGCCGCGGGTGGTCGAGCCACCGCTGTTCAACGGCGGTCAGGCAGGTCACCGAACAGCGCGCCCGCCGCCTGCGGACCCACTTCTTGAACGGCAGGCCATACCCAAGAACGTTCGCGAGCGCCTTCCAGGCCGCGTTGGGTCGTACGCAAGCGGATCGCGGCATTGGTCCCTCCGGCGGCCACCGTGAAGCCGAGCTCGGTGGCGGCTCAGCGCGGTCCCTGGAGGCCCCTCCTCGCCGAGGTGGGTGCTCGTGCTCTTCTGGTGCCCCGGCTCTCGAGGCCGGGAACGGCGGCGCGTCCCTCGACGACGGTGCCCTGGCCCGTGGTGACGGCGGCGGTTCCTTTGGTTCCCCGGGTCTCGAGGCCGGGAACGGCGGCCCTTCTGTGGACAAGGAAGAAGATCGTCTCCGACCTACTGCCCGTGGCGAGGGCGGCGACTCCGCACGCTCGCCGCAGCTCGGGGCCGACTTGGACGAGATCAATCGGGTGAAGAACCAGGAGGCGGCGGAGACGTTCTTGGCAGAGTTAGGCGCAAGCCTGGGCCTGCGCCTGCCTCCTCCGCCCCTTCCCCTCTCGGAGCGTGAGGCTACTCCGCCGCCACCCACCTCGCCACCTCCTCCCCTGCAGGCGCTGCTGGAGCCCACGTCCCACTTGGAGACCGTCTGCACGCGGGAGGACGCCGACAAGGCGGTCGCCGCTGCGTTCGCCTGCGAGGAGGTGCGCCTCCTCCCGCCTCCACCGCCCCTTCCCCTGTCGGAGCGCGAGGCCACTCCTCCGCTGCCGGTGCTAGGTCCGACGCCTCCGCCGCGGACCTGCCCCCTCCGTCTGCCGGCGCCGGTGCTTAAGCCAACCTCCCCGTCCGCACGCGGGACGACGCACACATGGCGGTCGCCGCTGCGTTCGACGGCGAGGAGGTGCGGGTACGCGTATCGCCAGACATGCCCCTCAATGAGGCGGAGGAAGTTAGCGAAATCCTGTTGCAGGCCGGTCTTGGTGGTCTCATGGAAGATCCTGCGATCCTTGCTGCTAAAGTCGCGCAAGCAATTTGGCTCAACAGCGAGATCGCCAGTGCGCGAAGTGAGGTCGAGCGACTGGAGGGCATGCTCTGGCTTCCCTGCCTGCCTTTCGGGCTGTGATTGCTTCTATACTAGTTATTTTGTTCATGTCACTTCTTGTTGCAAATACTTCAGGACAGGTGTGATATCAATATGTACTACAAAATGTTTGGTACTATAGGGAGAAGATTGTATGGATAGAAGAAACAATCTGGGTGTGAGATCTATCATCCATCCATGTCTTTTTGTCATTTTCACCAATTATTCCTGTTTTTTTTTACTATTACTTTGCTTCCAGTTAGTTACTCTGTTTCACTGTAATTCATGTTCCTATAAAGCCCTTGTATCTGAGATTAGATGGCTATCAACCAGTTAGCTATTCTTCCAGAACATTAGTTTATATCAATATCAGTATATACACTAATGCATAGCTCTCATGTTCTCACAAGTTCCCGGTTAGAAGGTAATCTGAGCAAAAAGGAAATGAAAAGAGAATAGTTCAGCAGGTATAAAGTGGATTATTTTCCCATCCATATATTTTACATGCAAACAATCATCTTCTCTTGAATTAAAAATGAGAAATAATTTCATGTTACAAAGATAAGTTTTGCAAGCAGACATACGCCTTAGTACATGACTTATACATACAATCGTTTGATTCACCTTCTAAGGTTAGATAATACGGAGCTCCGCATTTGGTGACATTACTCCACGAAGATATTCTCTCTCCAATTCTTGAAACTTCAAAATGAATCTTCTTTTCCCTATGTGATCTAGATTACGACCAGTCAAGTCAGCTCCTTTAATTGTCAACATCTTCAGGAAAGGGGCATTTTCAACAGCGTGCACTAGAAACTCAAGTTGTCCTGTTGTTCCTGAAAATCCTGTAATATGCAGGTTCTTCAGATAGTTATGTGGACACCGTGGAAGGCTCTTGATAGGCTTCGGGACCTCATGTGAGATATCAGAAACACTAAACTGCAGAAGTTTAGACAAAAGAACATAATGAGAGGCATAATTCATGGTTAAATAATCAATCTCTTGTTCTAGCAGAAAGAAGCTAGTGCAAAACTTACATGCATCTGTAACTTCTCAAGGTAAGGAGCAGCCCTCAGGAAAGAGCCCAAAGAAAGAATGTTGCCAGCTTCTTCATGTTTTAGAATCAACCACAAATCTAAATATTTCAGCTGGGAAAACTTGAACGGGGTTTCCGTCAGCAAGGGCATCTGCAAAGTAGATAATAAATAAATGGTCATGACGAGAAGGAGAGGGAGAGAAAACTGACAAAACAGCTTAGATGATAATACAAGTGTGAGGTAACAAACCTTAAGTGGAAAAATAGCACGCAATGTCAGATCTTGAACACTTGAAATAACTTTGGGAAGTACAGTCAAAGCATGCTCGAGCGTTACAGACGAATAGAACTCAAGAAACGCATGTTTCAGTTCTGGAGCACACCCAAGGTCAATAGGATACAGACGCCCATAGAACATGAATGTTTTGAGTTTCACAGCGTTGAGTACTATCTTGGTTATCTTGCAGTGCGCTACACTTAAGTAGAGCAGCTTTGATAATGGCCGGGCTACTGTCAGCTCATCATTCAAATGGCATCTAATCATACTGAGCCACTCAAGATTAATGCAATTTGACAGCATATCTTGAAGATCCTTCCGAGTGACACGTAACATTTGCAAGTCAAGTGTTGTCAGATTCGGGAAACCACTGAATTGAGGGGGTAGTTCGAATGATGTAAAGCTTAGTCTAAGATGACGAAGCCGAAATATGCTTCCTTTGTCTAAAAGCTCGACAGGAAATTTGTACTGATCAGTACGGCCCATGAAGTTGGCTGGTGCTAAATCAAGGGCAAGACTCTTCGTCCGTGATGATACAGCAAAATCAACCCAAGTATTGACATGATCCACTAGCCTGCTGTCGAATCCAAATTTGATCACCAGCTCGTCAACAACCATGCACCGATGCTGCTGCATGACTGCATTAACATTGTCGATGAATTTCTGAGTGTACTCTTGTCCCCCAAACACACCGCTGCCGCACACAGTGATACCATCAAATTTCAGTTTGGAGCAACCCCTCCACATGTGCCTCCATTTACTTGACAGAAGACCAGTTCTCACTGCGTCCTTTATCGGTAATTTTGATAGAACCACAGACAGAAGATCCTCAGAAAGGTCCGCAAGATGAACCTTTGCTCTGGTTTTCTTAATGACTGGTTCGTTGTAGGAGCGCCTCGGTCTTTTACTTGTGCGCGTTATATGGCTGTCCATTTTCATTCTGCAGAAAGATGATGCCAGGTTAAGTATAAATATATCGGGCACATGAACCTGGAAGGCCGGAACAAATGTAAATAAACTACAACAGAGTGTTTCTATGTTCTACTATCACTCATGACCAGATAAGAAGAATTAGTCTATAAAGTTGTAGCAACGCCATGAAACAGAAGGCCACTTTTGTTACGTTTCAATGCATCACTACCTATGAATTCGGGGATAAATCAGAAGATAAGTATGAGTCCTCTAAAAACAAAGGATAAGTGTGAGTCTGTTTGTGAAGGCGAGATGGGGAAGGGGATCGATCTAGATGGCGTGCCATAGTGTGCATCCAAAATTTGTGGAATGCAGTGGGATTAATCCATCAGTGGACGAGAAAAGGTTTACCGATTGTCAAGACTGCGGACGGGGTTGAGAGAGCAGCGACGCGACGGCAGAACAGGAACGACGATGGGCGGCGAAGCGATTTGGGGACTGGGGTTGATGCCGAGCTTAGCTCTAGGAAACGGCGGGATTTACTTGAGAGCCGCGTTGGATCCGAGCCAGGTCGGAGGTCGGAGTCGATCAGGGAGTAGGCAGACGAATCCGAAAGGGGCACAGGGCGGCGACGAGGAGAGAGACCATGGAGGGGAGGGGTGGACTTTGGAGCTACCCCCAAATTCACCGTGTGCGGTTCAGAAAATCTAGGCCGTTGATTTATTTTAGTTAGTAGATGATTGCACGTAATCCTCTTCTCCATCCTCCTCTCCTAATTTACAGCTTCAGATTGACATAGCCCTTTTTTTATTATTTTCTAGAGTAAATTCCACTTTTGTGACCCATATTAGCTCATTTAGTGAAACTTCTACCAAAATGCTAATTGAGACTTTAAACACAATTTAGCCTCAGTTTAGCATTTTGCTTGTTAATGTCAGATAGGATAGGCATGATATGTGGATATGGAGCGACAAAATATGTAAATATCAGAGGGACTAATGTATGATTATGTTCAAAAAAATTAATCCATATATTTCATTCATCACTATCGTTTTGATATTTTGGACCCCGATTATCACATAACACATTGCCCAATGTACACAAAAAAGGGTCTAGAGATTTTAAAATGGACGATCTACACGAATTTTTACTATGTGGGTATTAGTATCACAAATGCAAAATTAAAAGGTAAAAAGTGGAATTATTTTTTTGGTAATACATTAATTTTCAAACCGGCAAATATTTTCTTGAACTCGAGAATGTTATTTCAAACTTAGCGAGAAATACGTTTCTTTTATCCGTGAACATTTTTTAGTTTAACTTTACGTAGTTTCGAGAAGCCAATGCGAGAACTAATTTTCCAAAACAGGGAAATTTACAATATACATGAATAATTTGTAGACATATGATAATCTTTGTACTACAAGAATAATTGTTTTGTTACAAGGTGAACATTTTGTTAATGTAGAAAAATTGTCCTTGTTTTCTCAATGATTTTCTTAATTAGTAATGCGATAATGTAAAATTGGTTAAATATTAGTTTAGAGATTAAAATAAAGTACTACATACGTACATTTAGTGTATGAATACATCCAAATTTAGATAAATGTAAGACATCTATTTATTGACGAAAATATGTTAGTGGGTCGAACCAAAACTGACCGGTACAAGAGTGTGTGCGGGCTAATTATAAAGGTTGCCAATGATGCTCGACGCCGTGCCGGTGAAGCCAACATTCCTTCTCCTCCAAGGAGCCTCGGTCACCAATATTCTTCCACCATTTCTTATGAGGAGTGGAACACCTCGAAGGTGCATTAGAGTGACTTCAATGATGTCTATGTCTCCTCCATGTACATGGGGCAAGGGTAAAGAGCCCATGAAGACAATGATGAGAAGGAGGGTGATGTGAAGCTTATGAAAGAAACCCCGACGAAGAATAAGAAGAAAAGCAAGCAGAAAAGAGGAGGAGGACAACCTGCCTTTTTGGTGTCTCAATGCCAAAGGGGGAGAGGTATTTCTATTAGGTTCCCCGGGAATTCGCATGGGTTGAGTACCATTTTATCGTGACTTCCTCTTTGCTCGTCTCCGCATTGGTACCCATTTCTAGTTGATTTTCCTTGAACTTTGTTTGGTTGAGAAATTCGTTTTTATTCGTTCAACTATGGTTTGTAATAGACTGAAGTGGTGGTGGTGGTGAACTATTACTTCGGTACCCATGTGCCGGTATGATTTCTACCCCCAAACTATTGAAACTTGATATATGTCTAGAGTTGTGCAAGTGTTGATTGAATTGCTATATCATTTATATTGCACATGTTGTTGGTTTGTAAAATATAGGGCGATTTCTTGTTCTAGGATGGTGTGTACTTGTATTTAAATGATGTTCTAGGATTATTTGACCGTGTGCTAAGTGCGTAGGTAATTTATTTGAGCACAATACGGTTAACGACCCACCAAAAGTATGGAGATCATCGTCAAAGTTTTAGTTTCCGCTAGACCTAGATGTTAGGACAGATTTTATAGGACAGATATCCGATCTGCGATGTTGTATGGCGCGGAGTCTTGGCCAACAAAGAGACGACATATCCAACAGTTAAGTGTAGCAGAGATGCGCATGTTGAGATGGATATGTGGCCACACAAGAAAGTATCGGGTACGGAATGACGATATACGGGAGAGAGTTGGGGTAGCACCGATTGAAGAGAAGCTGGTCCAACATCGTCTCAGATGGTTTGGACATATCCAACAGAGGCCTCCGAAAGCGTCAGTGCATAGCGGACGGATAAAGCGTGCTGGGAATGTTAAGAGGGGTCGTGGTAGACCAAACTTGACATGGGAGGAGTCCGTTAAGAGATACCTGAAGGTTTGGAATATCGACAAAGATTTAGCCATGGACAGGGGTGCGTGGAAGTTAGCTATCCACGTTCCGGAACCATGACTTGGCTTCGAGATCTTATGGGTTTCAACTCTAGCCTACCCCAACTTGTTTGGGACTGAAAGGTTTGGTTGTTGTTGTAGACCTAGATGTTAGGATTTCAGCTTCGGTGTGTGTGTGTGTGTGTGTGTGTGTGTGTGTGTGTGTGTGTGTGTGTGTGTGTGTGTGTGTGTGTGTTTATTACAAAGGAGAAATAAGAAGATGACCTAGAAAAAGTTGAAGGATTCATGTTTCGGGGGGTGGAATGTCTAGCCTGGCTCGAGCTAGAATATTCGGTCCTATGAACTGGGCCGGATATTCCAAGTTTAGGGAGGTGTCTATAATCTGATGGTCAAGTAACTCAGTCGCACCCCCTCCCGGAATGTTCGTCCCCCACTAACTCGGAATGCACCCCCCCCCCCCCCCCGATAAGTGTAATAGGCAGATCTGAGTATCTCCTTTATAAAGGCTTCTTCTTCCCCAACCTGATGTATTTGTTGAATACTAACTCTCATCCATTGTTGTTGAGCTTAAACTCCGTGGATCTCCCTATCTAGCTAAGCATTCAACCCAATTCTTCGGGAATCGAAATAGGAGGGACTGATCTACCTATCTACCTAGCTAAGAAATTTTGAATTCCCTCAACTATTCCATAATGGAACTTGTAACCCTAGGCACCCTTGGTGGGGATACTTACTGAGATGCCACCATGAAGCTAGCTTGGTGTGTGTACTAATTCTCGAAGGCAATGGGAGCCTCCAATTGAGTTGTGGAGTTCTTCTCCAACCTTGTGTGAAGGCCTTAACACCTCGATTGGCAATCTTAGTGGACAAGTGGGCTCACCTTGGTGGTGGTCTCACCGAAGAAGAAGGTGACACATTTGTGGCGGTAGGTGTCCTTAGCGGCGCCCACCTCTCCAAATGTAGATGTATTTCCCATCGGGAAGAAACTACGGGAAACAAAGCCTCATCTCGCGTCTCCACTTGGTTGTATCGTTCCCTTCACCCTTGTTCCTTTACTTGTTTCCATTTCTTGTTACTCATGCCTTGTTGTTGTCTTACTTTGTGTTTTGCATCATTTAGTATTCACCTACCTTTAAATTATCTTTACTTTCTTGCACTTGCCTTAGAATTAAAAGGTCTAAAAATCAACTAGCGACTATTCACCCCTCTAGTCGCTCAAACTACCCGTTCACCAAGTCCCGCCTGTCGTGTTGTAGTGAAAAGATTTTTGCAAGGGTAATTCAAACCACATGTTTCCTCCGTGTAGATTAATCAAGACTTCCACAGTTCTTAAAAATGGCATATATACCAAGTTTGATAGTTGCTATGATGCTATGGGAGGTTCAAGCATATCAACAATAACAAGATCAATAAGTGAAGGACATTCTTTAATTGCACAACTATATTTTGCTTGAGATGCCTACAACTTGTAATCAAATTCAAGCTCACGTACCTTTATTAAGTCTATCAAAATAACTTTTAGGAATTGTAGTAACGCTTGCACTAAGATCACATAGTGCATCAATCTAATTCAGTCCAACATTACTTTTTCCAGTTGGTTCAAAGATATCATCTAGCTTAGCAGTAAGTTTTTCAGATAATTTCTTTTAATCCATTTCGAGCTCACATACCTTGATAGCAACTTGATTAATAAAGCGTTGGTACATGGCTTCATTATCTCCATCAATATTCTGGTTCTTCAAAGTGATCATTTCACTAGATCATCCACGCTATAGTCGGGTGCGGGGGCATAGCTATAGTCTAGCTCTTATGGCATATCATCATCCGCACTACTTCTCATCATTTTAAGATCTAGAACCGAATCAGGCTCATGTGTTCCTGCATATGTTCCTGCATATTAAATCGTTAAGGATTAGTGTTAGGCTTTCAGCTATCTTGGCCAATTATGCCTCCACGGTCTTTGTTTTATCCCGCATATCAGATTTCATAAAAGAAACTTACTTAGATAGTTGCATTAAGCTAGTTTCATGATTAACAATAATTTTAATAACAAGATTATTTTGCAATTTTTGAGCTCCCATAAAAGTTTTAACAGAATCTTCTAGTGATTGGAGGTTACCATTGTTTTTTTTCGAAAAGGGGGAAAAATCGCCCCAGCTTCTGCATCCAAAGGATGCACACGGCTTTTTATTAGATTATTCATGAAGCCTTACAAGAAACAATACAAAAGATCACTCTCGAAGCAACCTAACTATACCTACAGTAGGATGTATAGGGTGACAATACACCAACTCACATCATCCAAACTAAATGCCTTCCCAAACCGCCCAATAGCAGGTGAGAAGCACATCCAGATCAAGCATACTCTCGGCGCACGCCAACGCCCACGCCACAGGAGTTGCTTCCGCCGTCTTCCTCGACTCCATCTTCAAGAGAGATAATCGCATTAACCTTGCAAGACCTGCCGTCGATGCCACCATGACGCCGGACGGCTCCACCATCCACTCCACCAACATCCGCCAACATCCGGCGAGCTGCTCCAAAAACGATGCCCCAAGAGGTAGAACGACGCGAGCGCGCCGCCATCGTCCGATCCGGGAGACCCGGACCTAGGGTTTACCCCGGAGCAGCACGAGTGAGAGACCGCAGACTGCGACGACGATGCCTTCAAGAAGGTAGCGGCGTGACACGTCGCCATCGTCCGCCAACCGAGGTCGGAGCACGGTTTTCACCGGCAGCCGCGCATCCCAAACCCGCCGAGTGTAGTGCCAAGACGGGCAAAGATGATGCCTTCGACAAGGTAACGACGTCGCCCGACGCCGCCATCATCCGCCAAGACCGAGGTCGAGGCTCGGTTTTCACCGGCCGCCATGACACCCGGACTAGATCTCACCGCCACCACTGCCGCCCACACGGCCGGGGCCACGGGCCACCGCTCGCCGCGAAGAACACGGCACCGCTGCCACCATCCGGAGCCGCCGCTCCGGCGTCCGAGGCCCCCACCGAGACCACCACCGGCAGCCCCTCCGGCACCGAAGCCCGCCGCCACCGAGCCGCCGGATCCCGAGAGCCACCCGCCGCCACGGACGGAGGAGCGGCTGCCGGAGTCGCCGACCAAGGGGAGACGCGTCGGGGGTGGAGAGCATCGCCGGCGGCGGCCTCGGCCCGGCAAGCCCAGCCTGGCCACCTTCCTCCATGCGGCTGTGCTTGGCGCCGGGGACCGCAACCGAGGGCCAAGTCCCCGCCGCCCCTTCACCGGCGCCGCGGCCTTTGGCCGGCAGCACCTCGAGGGGCGACGAGGAGGGAGAGAGGGGGGAGGGCGGACGGGGCGGCGGCGGCTAGGGTTTGCCCCTCCCGGTCGCCAGGAGGAGCGACGCGAGAGGAAGGTTACCATTGTTACCTTTGTTGTTGTAATAGTTGGGAACTCTGCAAGGTTAGGATATGGATTTTGGAAATTCGAGCCACAATTTTGACTCCTTGATGGATGGCTAAAATTATTGCGAGCTACGAAATCTACTTCCCGGACCTTAGCATTAGTAATGGCATTAACTTGAGGTTTGCCTTTGACAATATTATAAGTTCGTCTACTTTTGTTTTAATGTCTTCATTCTTTTCTTCGGTGATGGAGTTCAACTTTCTTGTGGAGGATCTTTCCACATGCCACTCGGAGTGGTTATCTTGCATATCATTTTTCAGTTTTGCAGCTATATTTATCTCCTTTATCATGAATGTCCCTCCGGCTGTAGTGTCAAGCATAGACTTAGACATGGGATTAAGTGCATGATAAAAGTAACTGAAGTATTAGCCATTCTTCCATCCCATGGTTAGGACAGTTTCCTACGGACTCCTTAATTCTCTACCACGCAAGCGCTAGTGGTCCACGATCTTCTTGTATAATGCCTAAAGTCTTACAACACAGTTGCATAGTTTTAGCAGGTGGAAAAAACTTAGTCATAAGTATATTGCAACAATTCTTCCATGAAGTTATAGTGCCCTTAAGCTATGCTAACAACCATTCTTTAGCCTTCTTTCTCAGCGAAAAGGAAAACAAGCGGGTAACTTTAGCGCATCAGGGTTTACATCTTTTACGAGGATCATCTCACATATCTCAGTAGAGCTATTTAAATGCATACATGCATCCTCGGAACCACCAAATTGGTTGTGTCGAACCAAGTTTAAAAAGTTAAACCTCATTTCATTGTTCTCCGCATCAACAGGCAACAACGGATTAAGTGATATGTGCACCTTGATTATTGGCCGAGAGGGCAAAAAACAAATTATTGTCACTAGACCTACTATATGGATCCGCCAAAAGCCGGGGGATTATGAAAGCATTATTATGTGTCAAAAAAATCTCAGTAATGCAGGGCAAAAAGAAAAACTCAGTAATGAACGGCAAAAAAAAAAAGTCAAGTGCCAACGTAAAGGAGCGCAAATATAATAAAATTCCGCCGCAAACAAATTACACAGCGTTGCCCGAATCTTGAACACAACGGCTCCCTGTTTATGAATCAACACTTGTCTGTTACGGGTTACGGCTAAACAAGCCTTCGTCTTCGTCCTCGGCGGCGCGCTGCTCGTGAAGAGGACGGCGGCTCGGCTCTTCACACCCGAGCCGTCCATGAGGCCGGGAACATCTCTTCCGTCGTCGGCCACCAAGACCCCCCTCCCCGTACCGGCGATGTCCCCTCCGACCGAGCAGATGAAATCGACGAAATTAACAGAGTCAAAAATGCAGAGGCCGCGGCTGAATTCTTGCAGGAATTGCAGAAAGAGCTCAACCTTCACCCGACGCCCACGCCGCCAACCTCCGCGCCCGTGCTTCGGAGTCCTGCTTCAGAGTCGTGCTTCAGAGTCCCTGCTCTTCACACCCAGGCCGAACATGGTGTTCCCGTCCATGAGCCCGGGAACATCTCCTCCGTCGTCGGCCACCAAGCCCCCCCTCTACACACCGGCGATCTCCATATTGCTCTCCCCCGAGACCCCTGCGAGCCAGCAGACGAAATCGACGAAATTAACATAGCCAAAAATGCAGAGGCAGCGGCTGAATTCTTGCGGGAATTGCAGAAAGAGCTCAATCTTTTTTTCTTTTTTTTTGACTGTAACCGCCCCCCACCTGAACATATATTCAGTCAAGTTGCCTATGAAGCTTTTCAGCCTCTACAAGATGGGTTCAAATGAACCAGAGTACACGGAGGTTACAAAGGAGAAGAAGAAAGGAAAAAACGCACACCACCAACAACAAGACTAAGGAGAGAAAAACAAAGTGGCCACCCCTCAATCTAGGGGACGGTTGGCCGATGAGAAATCTCATCGCGACCTAGGCACAACAATCACGAGGAAGAGCCCCAAGGACACGAAGGAAGGACAACCCAGCTCGAGGACTCGCCGGAGTAGTCGAACGGCCTTGGTCCGCCGAGACCCAGCACCGACACTGCACCATCGACGTAATCGAAGGGCAGCGCGCATCCGAGACCACACAACGCACCGACACCACCCGTGTCGAGGGTGTGGCCGAAAGGTTGCGCGCGGCCGAGACGACGCCACGACGCCTCGTGTGCCACCGGCTGAAGTCGAAGGGCATCAAAAGGCGAGAGACACCCATAGATTACACTCGCATGGAGCACCCGCCGCGCGCCGAAAACCCCACCAAGGACCCGACACTAGAGCCCAACAACCGGCAAGAAGACGCCACCACCACCACTGCCACGGCTCACCTCGCATCGGAGAGGAGACCGCACCCATGGCCGCCATCTGCATCACCATGGGGCACACCAGAGCAGACGGAAGCAGCGTCCTCCACCACTGATGGCAAGACAGAGGGGCTCCACCCCGAGCCACGACGGCCCCCCGGGTGGGAAGCGCGTCACCACCATGGCCGCCACTGCGAAACCACGGCGCCCGCCAGCCCCAACGGCAACCCGCTGCGGTCGATAGCAAGGTAAGGAGGAGGCGACTCTCGCGAGCCACTCCACCGACCACCGAAATGGAGAGCTCGACGACCCGATCCAGACACCACCACACCACGTGGAGGCAAACATCATCGGAGACGGCGGCGCCGCCAGCACCATGCGCGGCGGAGCACCGCACGAAGGCAGCAGCACCTCCAGACCCGCCCGACACGCCGCCCGACGCAGCCACGCCGGCCGCCACTGCCAACACCCACCGCAGGCCGCCGCCCGAGAGCCCCCACCACCCTCTACGGAGGAGGCCACCGGAGGAACCACCACACGCAGCAGCCGCGCGCGCCTCGTGCCGCCGCCATCCGGCCAGCCCCCGAGCCGCAACCGCCGAAAGAGGGCGCCGAGCCGGGCCGCCCGGATCCCGCGCGTAGGAGGGCGCCCGCCGCCACCGCGCGCGCGGTGGCTTTCCCGACGACGGCCACGGGTGGCGGCGAGGGCGAGGGAGACGGGGAGCTTGCGGCCGGCCGGATCTGGGGCGCTCCGGTGCGGCCCGGCTCAGCCGCACGGGAGCGGAGCGGGGGGAAATTTTCACCTGACGCCGCCACCGCTAACCTCCACGCCCGTGCTTGAGAGTCCTGGTTCAGAGTCCCTGCTTCAGGGCTTGTTTGGTTACTCGAATCCCGGCGGGTTCCCGGTCTTTTCCCGGGAAGATTTTTCCCCTAGTCCGGAGGTCGGGAATAGAATCCCGATGTATTGCTCCTGTTTCAGTCTATTCCCGGCTGGGAATCTTTTCCCGGGGAATTTCTGGCCCAACAGCCAAACGAGCCCTCAGAGTCACTGCTGCTTCAGAGTCCCCGCTTCGCCGTCGGCCTCCCAGCCTCCTGCTTCAGAGTACCTGATGCTGACCGTCAGGACATGCGACGACGCGCATGAGGCGGTCGCTGCCGCCTCAGACGCGGAGGTGGTCAGGATCTGCATCGCACGCGATGTTCCATTAGGAGCTGCTCTCGCCATTAGTGCTATCCTCCACAACGGACGGGTTCAGAACGACATTATCGATCCAGGAGTTCTAGAGAACAAGGTGAGTCAGGCCAATTGGCTCATGCAGGAGATCAATAATGCCCAAGAGCATCTGGAGTGGCTGCAGCTGCTGTTGCATCGTCCTTGGCTACCATGAGGATAGGTGATGGCTGATGCCTACTGATTCTTAGAAAATTAGATACTTTCTTCTGATTCCTTTTGGAGTATCCTTGATTTCAACCCAGTTGATGTTCTGGATAATTGATCTCTTTTTGGAGTATCCTATATTTGAACCCAGTAGAATGTTTTGCTGCCTAGTTTTCCATCTCTGAAAGGCTGTGTCGAAGTTGTTCAAGCCATGAGAGAAATTAGTTTGCAACAAATATATTGTGAATCAAGATCGGACACAATTTAATACATGTAGGAGATGAATGACAACATAATCTACTACAAGCATTACATACAAGAAACGCATGGCGTAAACTAGAGTCAGTAAAATGATATAAGTAATACACAGCTTCGCATTTGGTGAAACTATACAAGGAAGTACACAGGACACATAAACAAGTGTCAGTAAATGATCTAGTTAAGTAATACACAGCTTCACATTTGGTGGAATTATCCCATGAAGGACACAAACACCAGAATGTAAACAAGAGTCAGTAAATGATCATATTTAAATAATACACAGTTTCACATTTGGTGAAATTATTCCATGAAGGTATCTTCTCTCTAGTTTTTTAAATTGGGAAACAAATCTTATTTTCCCTTCGCGATCTAGATCACGACCAACTATGTCAGCTCCTTTAATTGTCAAGAACTCTAGGGCATGAGCATTTTCAACGGTGTGCACTAGAAGTTCAAGTTGTGATGTTGTTCCTGAAAATCCAGTAATGTGCAGGCTCTTCAGATAGTCATGTGGACACCTTGGAAGGATCTTGATAGGATGTGAGACCCGATGTGCGAAATCAAAAACGCTAAACTGCAAAAGTTCGAGAGGAAATATGATAAGAGGCATAATTCATGGTTCACTACTGAATACAATTGTAGCAAAGATAAGTGGTGGGATACTTACATGCATCTCTAGCTTTTCAAGGTAAGGAGCTGCCCGCAAAAAGGAGGCCAATGAAAGAATGTTGCCAGCTTCTTTATGCTCTATAATCAGCCACAAATCCAAATGTTTCAACTGGGAAAACTTGTATGGGGTTTCCATCAGCAAGGGCATCTGAAAAGTAGATAATAAATGGTCATAACGGGAGCTAACGAAACAACTTAGATACTGATGCAAGTGTGAGAAAGCAACCTTAAGTGGAATAAGAGCACGCAATGTCAGATCTTGAACACTTGAAAGCACTTTGGGAAGTACAGTCAGAGCATGCTCAAGAGGTACAGATGAATAGAAATCAAGATCTGCATGTTTCAGTTCTGGAGCACCCCCAAGGTCAACTGGATACAGACGCCCATAGAAGATGAACGTTTCAAGTTTCACCGCATTGAGTACTATCTTGGTTATCTTGCAGTGCACAATACGCAAGTATAGTAGCTTTGATAATGGCCGACCTACTGTCAACTCATCATTCAAATGACATCTAACCATACTGAACCACTCAAGATTAACGCAATTTGACAGCGTATCTTGAAGATCCTTCCGAGTGACACGTAACATGTGCAAATCAAGTGTTCTCAGATTCGGGAAACCGCTGAATTGACAGGGTAGTTCAAATGAAGCAAAGCTAAGTTGCAGATGACGAAGCCGATATAGGCTTGCGTCATCTAAAAGCTCGACGGGAAATCTGTACTGATCAGCACGGAATTTGGCTGGCGCTAAATCAAGGGCAAGACTCTTCGTCCGTGATGATACAGCAAAATCCACCCAAGTATTCACATGATCCACTAGCTTGATGTCAAATCCAAATCTGATCACCAGTTCTTCAACAACCATGCACTGCTGCTGCCGCATCACTGCATTAACATTGTCGATGAATTTCTGAGTGTACTCTTGTCCCCCAAACACACCGCTGCCGCACACAGTGAAACCATCAAATTTCAGTTTGGAGCAACCCCTCGACATGTGCCTCCATTTACTTGACAGAAGACCAGTTCTCACTGCGTCCTTTATCGGTAATTTTGATAGAACCACAGACAGAAGATCCTCAGAAAGATCTGCAAGATGAACCTTTGCTCTGGTTTTCTTAATGACTGGTTCGTGATAGCAGCGCCTCGGTCTTTTACGTGTGCGTGTTAGATGGCTGTCCATTTTGATTCTGCAGAAAAATGATGCCAGGTTAAGTGTAAATATATCGGGCACATGAACCTGGAAGGCCAGAACACATGTAAAAAACTTCACAACAGTGTGTTTCTAGGTTCTATCATCACTCATGAATCCTGAACAGATAAGAAGAATCAGTCCATAAAGTCATCATTTTTTTCTAGGTTTTACTATCCCTCATGACCAGATAAGAAGAATCAGTCCATAAACTAGCTAAAGTTCTAGCAGCGCCATGAAACAGAAGGCCACTTTTGTTATGTTTCAGTGCATTACTACCTATGAATTCGGGCATAAATCAGAAGATGAGTGTGGGTGTGTTTGTGAAGGCGAGATGGGGAAGGGGATCGATCTAGATGGCGTGCCAGAGTGTGCACCGGCACACCCAAAATTTGTGGAATGCAGTGGGATTTATCCAATCAGTGGATGGGAAAAAGCTTACTGATGGTCAAGACTGCGACGGGGTTGACGCGACGGCAGAACGGGAACGGCGATTGGCGGCGACGCGCGTGAGGTGAAGCGATTAATTTGGGGACTGCGGTCGATGCTGAGCTTAGCACGGTCGCAGCTCTAGGTAACGGCGGGGGTTACTTGAGAGCCGCATTGGATCCGAGCTAGAGTGGAGGTCGGAATCGGTCAGGGGCTCGGCAGTCGAATCCGAAAGAGGCTGAGGGAGAGAGGAATGGGAGGGTTGGGGAGGAGAGAGACCGCGGGCAGACGGCCGGCCGACCGCGGACTTTGGGAGTTTGACCTAGCCTATTTGCGCAATTTTTTTTGTCTTTCACTTTTTTCCTTATTTTCTATTCTTTTTGGATAATATATTATTTTTCAAATTGGTGAATATTTTCTTGAACTTGTGAATATTATTTCAAACTAGCGAGCAATACTTCTTTTGAACCCGCGAACATTTTTTAGTAAAACTTATATGTAGTTTCAAAAGCCGATGCGAGAACTATTATTCAAAACAGGAACATTTACAATATACCTGAACAACTGTTTTGTTACAAGCTGAATATATTTTCAATGTAGAATTTTTTTTGTCCTTACTTTTGCAATGCTTTTCTTAATTAGTAACGTGATAGTGTAAAATTAGTTAAATATAAGTTTTGAGATAAAATAAAGTATTACTACCTCTGTCCACTTACTGTATGGATGCATCTAAATTTAAAAAAATCTAAGATATCCATTTACTAATAGCAGAAGTATAAAATGCAAAAGATATATGTTAGTAGGTCGAACCAAAACCGACCAATAGAAGAGTGTGTGCGGACTAATTATAAAGGTCGTGGGGCCGTAATTGACATGCGTAGAAGAGTTGACTAGGGCCCCACGATCATCTACTCTATCTCCTAAACTACATGCATGACAAAGTAAATATGTAGATACATAAATAAAAAACTTTTTCAGCTAGATTTTTTTTTTTGTTTTGAACTTTTCCAGCTAGATGAAAACTCAATTCGATGACCGTCCAGTTTCATTTTCGGGCGCGAATCTCATCGCGCTTCTGTGCTGCAGCATGGTTTGTTCGGTTTTTTGTTTTTAGTCTGGTTTTTATTTCAGTTCTGCTGAGCCCGTCTTTCTTAGTGCCGTTCATTTTCCTCTCCACCGATTCGTTCTCACCTGTAGGCGAGAGGGAGATGCTCATGCAGGGCGATGACCGATGAGGCGGAGGCTCGATCTCTCTCCACGGCGGCGAGCTTCGACCGGGTCCATCGAAGGGAGGAGGAGGGGGTGTTGGGGGATGGAATAGGGGCAGTGGATCCCGTCCACCTCAAGTAGAAAGGCGGAAGAAGAGGTGGAGTGGTGGGCTATTCCATGACGAAGTTGCCACTGGAGAGATCACTGGATCGAGAAGGTAGGAGGAGTTCGTAGCGGCAACAGTTAGGTACGTTTCTGTTCATTCGTATCCATCTGTAGCACAGCCTGTAACTGTAAGTGTCACGGTGTATTCAGAATTCAGATGGCTGAATGCTGGATTTTGCATTGTTATTCCCTGGATCCAGCTCACTGTCTTCCTAAGTTCTATCTACACGGGGATGAATGATGGCGAAATTCATTGGTGGAGACGAATTTCTTTCGAACTTCATCGATACTACACGGGGATGAATGGTGGCGAAATTCATTGGTGCAGAGGTATTTCTCTCGAATTTCATCGATAGTGTCATTCTGTCATGGATTCTCATTCAATTGGCAAGCAAATCCGATTGGGGATAGTTTGATGAAATGCTCTGAAACTCACTCAAACGCCAAACATTATCATAGCTTCCATAAGATGAGAAGCTGCTGACTTCTTTCTGCAACTCTTCAATGTGATCATCAGTTTCATTTTCATATAAAAGGTAAGTATTTCTTAGACCTCCAAGAGCTTGATGATTATAGTTTGTAGATTTATTGCTTTTTTCCATTGTTTCCTTGCCACGCCTGGAATTGCGCAGCTTTGTACAATAAGTAGTTCATATCCAGTTCACTTCACACGCCATGTATGAATAATTGCCCTGCATGTGTTTACCAGAGAGCATTTTATTCAAAACAGTGAGATCTATGTGCATAAAAATAACCACATTCCCTTCACGTTCGTCATTTCATCTTTTATAGCATAGGTTAAAAAGTATATCAAAATATAGACCTTCATTCTGTCATTGTTGTATATATCTTGCTTGGTGTCACCTGCAACATGGAAACAAACCATAACTGGGTTTTCAGTCTTCTACAAACTATAATTTTTGTGTTTGTTTCCATATAATAAATTTCTTTCACTCTTCTTCCAAACTACTTTTCGTTGAGCTAAGAATTATCTCTTTTATCTCCTTTTTGTTCTCTTCCATGCAACCTTTTCATTTTTTTCATTGGTTTCTTCTTACGCAGAGGATTCCTAAGATGATTTATGAAGCTCTGAGCCTTCCAAAAGACTGAACTGCGGTTCTGTCAATTTAGGGAAATACCATGGAAGTTGAGTTCTACACAAGCCTTGACTAAATGGTTAGCTTTAGAAGTGGATGTAACCACTTCGTCCCGATGAATGCTTTGACGCAAGACTCGATGCACTGATGTTGTTCCATAAGATCAAAAGAACTTTCACAATCTCATTTATAGGATGTAGGTGTGAAGATGGGGGTGATGGGTGCATGCCCACTGATTCTCGGAATTTTGGTACTTCAAGAAGTTGCCCTGTGTGTGTTCGCACATGAAATCGTATTGAAGACATTGTACTGAATTTTATGTTATCAGTTTTGCACTTCGAGCTTGTTGAGCCTTTCTATGGAACTTGTAGTATTCTCGGTTTGGTCATTGCAGTGTGAACTCACTTGACTAAGTTGAATGCAATTTTGTTCAAATTTTCTTTGTGAAATAACATACTGGGTGGAATCCCTGTTTAACATTCTGCTTCATTTGCCATAGGACCCCTCCTTCTTCCCCACCAACTAGAACTAGAGTTCGAAGGCAATTTGCATATTCTTTCTTTATCTTATTTTATATTTCTCGTATCTCTTTCTCCGTTCTCCAATCTTCTTTTCTTATCTTTATTTTTCATTAATTATTATTCTCTTATTTAGTATTCATTTGTATTCTTTTTAATCTCATTATCATTCTTAATTTAGTTGGGTCTCTTAGATTGTTCTTCAGTCTTATTTGTTACTTAATTTCTCAGTTCTAGTAGTTCATCATATTTTTCTCATTTTCTCATTCTTGTATTCAGTCTTCATTCTTTAGTTCTCACATCTCATTCTACTTCTTCAGTTCTTATCTATGTCCATTCCTTATTTTATCTTTGACCCTTTTTTCCCTCTTATTTACTCATTCCAGTTTCTTCAGTGTTCATTGTTAGTGTTTATTTTAGCCCAGTTTCTCATTATTAGTAGCTCAGTCATATCATATTTAAAATCAGTCTATCATTCTTGTTCTTGTTTCTTCTTTAACTCTTTCGTCCGTTTCTTATTATTTTTCGTCATTATCTTTTCTTTTTCTTCGGTCTTATTCTCTTATCTCTCTTCTTCATCATTTATTGTTCTTTTCTTCAATCATCATTTATACGGAAATACTTTTGTTACCTAATTATCATTCTTCATTTAGCTGGTTCTCTTAGATTGTTCTCTAGTTTTATTTTTTAATTAATTTCTTATTTCTAGTAGTTTTTCTTATTTTCTTATTTCCTCATTCTTTTGTTCAATCTTCTCTTTCCTCATTTTAATGAGTTTTTATATATTTTCCTCTTTTTTTTCAATCTTCTTTGTTCCTCAATTTAATAAGTTCATCCTATCATTTCATTTTCGTATTCCTTTGTCTAGTCCTCTTTGTTTCTCGGTTTAATAAGTTCATCTTATTTTCTCATTCTCTTATTAAGTCTTCCATTTTAGTATATTTGATTGTTCTTCCCTTTTATTAGTTTCTTGGTTCTCCAAGGAAGAAAATGTGTTCAGTAAGACCCATTTCATTCGCTTTGGTTTAGATATCCTTTTCCCTATCCATCATGCTTGGACTTAGGTACTTCGCGTCCACCGTCCTGTGCAGCAGCAGCAAGTCCCTCTTCATCTGCTACTTTCTAAATTAAGGATGGATCTGAAGTTTAATTCATCTCTATAGAGGAAACATGCAGGTACATCTTTATATTTTTAGTTGAAGCATGGTTTTTATTGAGTTAAATTTGAGAAGATCCCCACGGCCAAAACATCCTTTTGAGTTCATCCTTGCTGATCCTTGCTCTAAGATCTAACAATAAATATATAATTTTTTTACAGCATCCTAGATGCATTATTTCTGACCCTTCCTTATTATTTTCATCAACATACGCGGTGTTTGGTTTGTGGATTGCCGGATGGTCCTTGTCAAGAGCTAAGGAGGTAGGGTAGCTCTTCTATGCCTACATGCAGGATGATTTTCATGAATCAGTGGTAAAACATAACTCGGTTGAACTATTCCTTTTTGCACCGATAATTGGTTCGGTTGAACTATTCCTTTTTGCCCCGATAATTGTTTCTTGCTTCACCTGGTTCGGTTGTTTTTATTTTTTGAATGAGCATGCTTTGACCTGCTGCCTATTTTAAAACTGGATGGTGGTCCAATTTAATCGGTCAGTTAGTTAGTTTAGAGATTGCTTTTGAGGATACACACATGAATATGTGTAGCTCGTCAGTCAACCTTATTCTTTGTCTCGGACTGTTCTAGTAGGAACTATTTTTTTGTCAAATGTTGAGTTACAACCATAATTTTCTGCAAAGAGAAACTCTTTTCATAAGTTGAGGCATTGGAAGCCTTTTACTTTCTTATCTTCTATTGAAATGAAAGCTTATCTAGTTCTAATATCTTGTTGTTCATTTTTTAAGGTTGACGATTGGAGTACTTTATTGCGCCTGGCGATCATTGATAGATGTTCATGATTCGTATTCTTCCGGATGTAACATCCAACGGGGACAGTCTAATTTGCCTTCTGCTGAACCTATAGGAACGGGGAAATGCTTGTCAGGCTGAAACCATCCAAACTGTGGTATTAGTATTTTTGCATAGCCACTTTGTCCGTGGCTTTTGCATACGCAAGATATCAGTGTAGGAGTAATTTGTTGATGTTCTTCACAGACCTTTATGTTCTTCACAGACCTTTAGTATTTGTTATCCCTTTGGTTTAGAGCTTCCAGGTTCGATGGTTTAGAGCTGCAAGTATTTGCATCTCAAATATGGTCATATATGTGTTAATTCCTACTGATTCACATGCTCATTACCTCACTGAACTTTTTACAATGAATGAATGAGTTCCGTTTCCGTACCAGAGCTTCGTACTACAACTAGTAGGTTCATTCAGTAGTCTTATTGTGTCCTTCTTTGCTTTTATCTGTTTCCCTGTGGTTTTTGTCACTTGTAAGGCCCAAAAAGAAGTGGGGTGTAGACATAGGTTTGTATATGCCATGTTTAATTTGATTTCCTTTTCTGGGGCGCAGGAACTAAATTGAAGTTTTTGGATGTTTTTTTTTTTAAAAGAACGGGAGATTAACTGGGCTGAATGGTTTAGATGCTTATTTAACTGATCGGAATGAAGAATGATAGAAGCCAGCGAATGAGTCATTTACGACCTGTAGTATAAAAAAAATCTGATTTATGAGGAATTGAAAAATCAGCTAGATGATGGTTAGATAGTCTCGCGTGGCCTCCTCGAGCAGCCCGATGTAATTTGCTGCGACAAAAAACACGATACTTCGGCGTTGCTCAGGCGAGGAGACGAAACTTGGTTTGTATGGTTCTTGGACTCGCATCCCTGCATATAGAGGATTTTTCACCTTGGGTCCAAGGTATTGCAGATCACAGACGAATTAGCAAAACAAAATTGAGGCATTGCAGGCACACGTGGTGATCACTGAGTGCTGCTGATCGGGCTGAGAGCCGCCGGCATCCACGGCTCATCGGATAGCGAGATCGGTGGTGTCCTTGCAGCAGAAGTCATATGGCACGCGAGCTGGGCGGCGCGTGCGGCTAGCGTCCCTGCAGGCTGCAGCGGAAACTCATCATCGCTCCGACGGGGCGAGGACGACCGTTTGCGTCCCGAAAGCGTTTGGGCCCTTCTCAAGCGGGGAGATTCAAGCGGGGAGATGGTAACGTGTCTGGGTGTCCACGGCGACGCAAACTTAGATCAAATATGTGCTAGATTTGCTCTCCACGGACACTGCATAGTCGCAGAAAGTGATTCCGTTGGTTGCATCCGGGTCTGGTAGGCAGAGATAACTAAAATATTTCTTCATTATTATTGATTGGTCAAAAGACCATCTTTATAGAGATGGTTAGTTGAGTCAGTGGCGGAGGACGAAAAAAATTTGAGGTCGGACAAAAGTTTAAACGTAAAAAAATGACGAGAAATTCAATTCGGCTCCCGGGTGCGTATGCTCCCTCTACCAAAAAAACATATTTCGAAATGTCAAAAAATTTGGATAAAAAATTCTACATGTACATCTCCATAATGTATGTGCATTCGCTAAGTTTCACGAAAAACCAATATTTTTTGTGGTCTATGTAAAAAGGAGAAACTTTATCTTGTGAAAAGCATTATTTTTAGCACTGAATTTTGTCTTTTTTACACACGTCACATGATAAGTCGATTTTTTATGAAACGACTTTGTGAGCGCGTAGCACGTGAAGATGTACGTACAAATTTTTTGTTTCAATTTTTTTGAAATTTAAAATATTCATAACATGCATTTCAAAATATAGGGAGCATATGCACCCATGTTTCAAAACACCACTCCCAAAAATGACGCAAAAGAATAAACTGTCTCAACACATTACTACTTTATATGATGGTAAGGACAGAGACACTTAGTACTATGGTAGAGTAACATATTCAAATATAAGTAAAACCTACAAATCGTACCAATAATGAAACTTTAATGCCGTCTAGAAGTTCCAAGCAATAGCAAAGCTCTACCTTCCATTTAAAAGTCTTTTTAAATTTCACCAAGATCAAGACTTTTGAAAATCACTCGCTCGATGTAGCTCACCATCAGATCATTAAGCCAACCATCTTGTTACGCAACTCTATCTTGATAATCTTGATAGCTGAGAATGTTCTTTCCCTTCACCGGTAAAAGTATTGCCAACTTAATAAGGCGGTAAAGTGTAGGAAACATGATGTGCCTTTTAAGTTCGAACATTAGTAGGTTGTCCATATTACCGAGCTCACAATTACAAATTTAAAGTTTTAAATTTCAGCCAATTGGAAAAAACTTTAAAAATTGTACCTCCCCCTTAGTTGCAGTGTTCTTCCCCTTCTTATCCATCTTAATTCTTCGCAAATCTTGAGTACAAAATAAAAAAACAGCTGGGCAGTCTCCAGAAAACCTAGACAGTAAGAGAGGTGTCTAGCCGCCGGCACCGCGTGATTTGCAGGTCTAGGGGCGCGCGGTCGGGGGAGTCAGGTCAGAGGGATCTCGTCGGGAGAAGCAGCCATGGCGTCGGCTGGCGGCGCAGCGAAACGGTGAGTCGTGTCTGGCATTACTCGCGTCAAAGAGGAACATACGAAAACTACTCATGATCGCGGATAGCTGGTTTTTTCGCACGATCAGAGCGAGCGCGGGCTTATCACGCCAGGACTGCACCATGTGCGGGCGCGGCCCAGCTAGCTGAAGCCTAGTTCGGTTGCTTATCTCCTCCTACCGGCCCGCCTACTCTTTTTCCTTTGTTTTCTCTCGAAAACTATACAAAACTGATGTTATATTCACATATGCATATATATACTAGATTTTTTGCCAAAATTCAAGGTAGGGCAAGTGCCATACCTTGCCCAAAGGGGAGCTCCGCTCCTGATTCGAGTTAACCTAAAACTACAACGGCCTACTCGCCATCGCGCGGCCTACCACGGCCGGGGTTACTTGCAGTCGCGTTGCCTACTACTGGCCGCCGGAGGGGCCGACGTTGTCGTTGAAGCGCGAGCGCTTCACGCACTCCGCGCGCCGCGCATGTTGCACAGGGGACACGTCGCCCTGCCGCATGCGGCGTTCGAGGGCCTCGGCCAGAGAAGAGTCCCGCAGGACTCTCCTGGCCAGAGAGGAGGCCACCTCCGCTGCCTGCAACGCCGCCATCTGGGCGTGGTAGTGGCCCCTGTCCCTAGCCGCCTCCGCCATTGCTTCGTCCCTGGCGGCGATGGCGTCCGCCAGCTCCCGGTTTTCCTGCTCGACCCGCGCGGGAGAAGGGCCCCTTCGCTGGAGCGAATCCAGGTCGGAGCACATGTCCCCCGAGCCATAGCGACCGCATAGCCGTGGGCTTCCTCCTCCGCTGCCCAAGCCTGATGGCGCATGCGTCCCCAGCTAGGGTCTCGAAGGACGCGAGCACAACCTGTTGGTCATCGGCGCACTCAAAGCAGCTAGGTACGACGTCGTCGTCGGCGACAATGTCGTGGATGACGAAGGCCGCGGGAGAGGCCGCCATTGCCACCCGCGCCTCCACGAGCCGCCCTGGCCTCGGCGAGCTCAGCCCTGGCGTTGGCGATTTCCGCCCTGGCCGCCGCGAGGCGACCACGCCCTTGCGCGTGATCTGCCGCCTCCACCTCCGCAACCTCCGCATGCGCCGACTCCAGGTCCAGCTGCTCAGCCTGAGACGCATATGTGACTAGCTGCTTGTCCTCCTTCGGGCTTGGCGGCACATCTGAACAACCTGATCCCAGCTAAGGTTGTGCTCGGCCATGGATGGATGCTAGGGTTTAGCTTGAGGTGTTCCCGTCACCCCCGCCGGTGTCCAGCATATATAGCCACGGCGGGGTAGGAAACAACGTTGCGCGTAGGTCGTTTCCCACGCGCGCGAAACGCCGACGAGACATGCCAATGTGTTGGGCAAGCGCGGGAAGACCGTCGTCACGAGAGAACCGGTAATCGCCGGCGGCAGGCCTCAACGGGATGTTAAACCGCCATTAATGACCTTGAAATTGTCTCCGCTAAAAGAAGTGCGTCGCACCGCTGGGGATACCCCCAATGCAAACGGTCGCGCTGGGCCGCATGACATCCGCGGGCCGACGCAAACAGACACAACCAGACAGTTTGGATGTTCAAAATGCGTCGGCCCGTTGGAGATGCCCTAACACGATCGTCCGGACTCCCGACTTTACTTATAATATGACAGTATGGATATGCACGTTTCGATCTAATTTAAAGTTGGATTTGGAGACGCAAAAAGGCTACTCTTTGTTCGTAACAGAACAGTCGCCACCTTCTAAACCTAGCGTGACCTTCACCTCCTTCTCCATAGATTGGTTTCCCTTTCGCCGGCTCATTGGCTTCGAGAGGAATGGGGAGCCCAATTCATGTATAGAGTTTTTACTAAAAGTAGTATTTCTTAAAGATTCGGTAGTCATTTTCTATTTGGTACCTATCTTAACGAACATCTTAACGAACATGACATCGTCTACAATAAGTGATCTCCAGCTCTTCGCTCGATAGCAAGATCTCCTTCTCCAGGCTAATATGGTGTTGGAAGATTACAATTTTATAGGTTTGAGCTTTCAAATCCTGCTTCATTAGATCTATTTTGGATATTTTCTTATGGTTGTTGGGATGATGATTATCCTCGCAATTTTTGTCCCGGTTTCTACATCTTTGATAGTGGTGATTCATACTCTCACATCCCCATTGTGCCCTGGCATACGATGTTGATACTCTTACTGATGTTCATTGATTACTCTAATGGTTGCAAAGAAGTGAGCCTAACTCACTTGGTTAGGAAAGTTGATGTACAACCTAACCACCCCGATTCAAGTACCCAGAGACACAGACTTGGGTTCTTATTATTTCAAAAAGAATCACTGTAGGGCTTTCTCCTACCGTATTTTTTTTTTAAAAATAATCTAATAGTTGCACGTGTGCACGTACCCTTTGCATTGCGGCTCAAATTAAAATTGTGCGAGAACATTCATTGGTATTTGCAGGTTTGTGGTTTGGTATTCTTTCGACCGCTTTCAGAATGTATAAGATTTATGTCATGGAAGAAGAAAGAATTTGAAGACATCAAAGATTTTCTTATAGACTTTAATTTGTACTCGAGATAACTGCTCATATATCTCTACCATATACAACTTGCTATTTTAAATGTATGTGGTATCAATCGTCATAAAAAAAATAGAGTTGGATTAGGATTGGAATTTGGGACAGTCCGTTTAGATTTTGTTTTGGAGACGTGCTTTTGTTTTTGTTTTTATATTTGTTTCGGGTAGAGTTGCTTTCCGGCTCGGGATGCTGTCTCTTGTAAAAAAACATACATGTGGTGGAAAAATAATTACTAGGTACTTGCTGGAGACAATTGCTCATGTATCTCTATAATGTATTATTCGGTATGTTTTTGTTTTTGTTTTTTCTTTCGGGTGGAATTGCTTTTTTCCCGGGCTCCGGCTCGGGTTGTCGGGTCCCATGTAGAACTTGGATTCCAGGGAGATGCTTAAGCGTGATCCATCAATCATAGTCGTGGACATACAATGTAGGAAATGAATCAAAATGGAAACAATTATGTATGTTCTTTTTGAAATTTTGGGTCGTGTAGTTGGGTATTTTCTATCAACTTCGGTGGTAATTTAGATGAAAGACGAAACCAAAAAAATGGAAACAATCCTCTCTGACTTATGGGTAGCATAGGTGTGGATAACTACTATCAACTTCAGTTGCAGTTTAGATAGCGGACGAAACCAAGCGATGAAAACAATTATCTCTTTATTATTAGTATATTATTATTATGTATATATAGATCTGAATTTGATATTATGATTAATTGTTTTTGTATTTTAATTAAATTTGATAGAGTTTAATTTTAGCTTAACGCCCAATGCAAATTAAATAAGGGAAAAAGCATCATACATGCATGTGTGAACTTGGAGAGGAGTGTCGTGTACGCCATGCACCTCGGGTTCAAGGGACTAGGAAGTGATGATCACCGAGGAGATGGACGTCTCGCGCGAATCACCTTCAATATTTCTTTACAGAATAAGTTAATCAGTTTTGGTTCTCACATTTTAAACAATGAAGTAGATAAGTACTCTCTCCGCTTTTATTTACCCTACGTTTTGGCATTAGTTAAAGTTGAAATTTCAAATGTTTAACTAAAAAATAAATAAATAATAGCCACATCCATAGCTCAAATTTATATAATATAAAAATACATTTCAAGATGATTCTGATAGTACTAATTTTATACCTTGCAAAACGCAACTGATAGGGTTGTAAGAAATGTGTGTTGTATCACGAAGAAGAGACAATAAAACACCTTTTTTTAATTATTGAGTTGCTAAATCTATATGATCAATCATGCAGATAGGATCTACCCTATATCCACCCTATACTACGTTTTTGGCAATTGGCTAAGTGGGGTGGATTTCAGTAAAATGATTATCCGAGTGGGAGCGATTGCGTTTTGGCTGTGTAGAAATGACAGGGTTTTTAATGATAAACATTATTCTATTATGCAGGTTATTTCCAGGTATACCGCTATGCTCCGTTCATGGTCGCCGCTTCAACGCTTAAAGGACCAAGATCTATTTATGGAGGTGTCTACACGGTTGAAGAAATTACGGTCAAAAAGTTTATTTCCCAACATGGGTTGCTGCATAACATGGGTGACTTTTTTTTTACTTTTGATCTTTTTGTACTCCTTTTTAGTCGGATTCTAGATTCTTAATTAAATAGTTATGCGCATCTTAGCTATGCAGAAGCTGGGTGTAATGCTTGAAACTTCAAGTAATAAAGCACCTTTTATCGAAAAAGATATCAATATTTTTTATATTTTTAGTCAAATTTTGTAAACTTTGGTTTAACTGAACCTAGAATGCACGGTAACTGTGAACGGAGGGAGTACGATGATCTGATCCAACCATTGCTTAGTTAGCTCATTATCAGAGCATTGTTTAAGGATGGCAATTTTACCCACGGGTATGGGTACCCGTGGGTACCGTACCCGCATGGGTAGGGTATGGGTACACTTTTATGCCCATGGGTAGTACCCATACCCTGTCCGTTAAGTCATGGGCAGGGCACGAGCATAGCCTCGTACCCACGGGTATACCCATACCCTGCCCATTTATTGTTAAATTCTTACGTGACACATCTACTTCTATTGACTTATGAGTTAGAATATGAGAATGTGATTTTTATATTATGTTAATTGTTATGTACTCAACTACCTATTATTGAGTTGAGATAATTAATTTTTTACTTGAAATTGTTATGGATAAATGTAAAATTGTGATTGACTTGTGTACAATTTATCCTACCCACCGGGTACCCGCCGGGTATGGGTATGGGTAAAGTTTTATACCCATGGGTACGGGTATGTGTAGAAATTTGTACCCATTGATTATACGGGTACGGGTATGGTGTTGCACTACCCTGCCCATTGCCACCCTTAGCATTGCTTAATCAGTTTTTTAGACTAGTCATAGTGGGAAGTAACATAGAGTAGTAACATGCACATGTTACTACTCTATGTTAGTACCTTCATAGTGGTTAGTAACATCAAAGTAGTATCATATATGTCTTCATTAATTAGCTTATAGACTCATTGTATCTTGAGAAGTGTGATGTTACAGTAACTAGCTATGTTACTCCATCCTCCTCTCTCCTCATTAACTCACTGCCACATAAGCAAATTTGCTGAGTTGGACACTTAGTTACTAGTGAAGTTACTCCCACTATGAGTAGTCTTAGAGCAATTCCAATAGTATAGCCAACTGTTGGCTATAACAAGATGTTATATCATTTGTAGTCATCATATAGCTAATATGTACAATAGTTGGTTATAAGAATGCAGTACTTTACTAATATATGGCCCATATTTTACTCTCACAAGGTGCCTAGGAGCACGTGCAAGAGCTGGCTATTACATAGTAGCTCACCTCCCTTCTCTCTCCTCTTCTCTCTCCTTCAACTCATCTAAAATATATTATTTAATGTCTTATAGTCAGCTGACTGAACTCTATTGTACTTTCTCTTAGACTGCTCATAGTGGAAGTAACTTAGGTAGTAACATCACACACTTCAAGGTGTTTTGGTGACATGACATAGCAATAAATGAAGAAAGAGATGGAGGTGGTAACTAGCTATGTTACCATAACATCACACACCCCAAGATAAAATGAGTCTACAAACTAATAAATGAAACTTTGCATGATACCATCTCTAAGTTACTTTCCACTACTATGAAGGTAGTAACATGAACTAGTAACTTATGCATGATACCAACTTATGTTACTCTCCACTATGAGCAGCCTTAGACTAGTCACAATGGGAAGTATCATAGACTAGTATCATACATATGATACTAGTTTATGATACAACACCTACAATGCATAGTATCATGAATTAGTATCATAGTTCCATCATATTTAATGTTTTGTAGAATCTCAATGCAAATATGTGTACATGATGTGTTTGCTACTAAAATTTCTAGTTTTACGTGCTATGATACGGTATCTACCTATGATACTACTCTCACTTCTCTCCTCATTAATTGATATGACACATCAGATTTTTGCCTACATGGCATGTATGATACTACCTATGATACTCCCATTGTGGCTAGTCTTAGTAGAGTACTCTCATTTGGGCCTCTCACCACCATCAATGAAGTCAACTTCACAAAATGGCATGCATATGCAGGCGCAGAATCCTAAGCTGACCTACCGTTAATGAAGTCCATTTTCAGAAAATAAACCTATGAGGTTGTGTTTCTAGTCGCGGGGGGAGTCCAAAGCTGATCTACCATTAATACAGTCAACTTCACAAAAGTACTACTCGATCCTAGCGTGGACATCTCATAGCGTCATAGCGTGTGGAGGCTGCGCTCATTCATGCCCACACACGTACTGTGACACTACACAATCAATGAAGCCCAGCACCGCACTGAGCATGGAGATGGATGCCGCTAATGGCAAGCACTCTGTTGGCGGAGGCAGCGGCGTCGGAAGCTTGCTCCGGCCACCGCGGATATTCTGCATCACGCTGCTCTCGATCGTCTTCTGGGCCCTGATAATCTACTTCGTCTCCACCATGCAAGGCAATATGGCGTCCCTTCTCCTCAAGCCCTCGGCCTTCTCCCTTCCGTCCTTCCGCTTCGGCCGGGACCGGTGCGTCGGCCGGTACATCTACATGTACGACCTGCCGCCACGGTTCAACGCCGACCTCGTCCGCCGCTGCCGCCAGTTCTCGGTCACCGACGACATCTGCAAGCTCATGGTGAACGACGGGTTCGGCGCGGAGCTCCCGCCCGGTGACTCCCTGCCGGAGAAGGGAGCCTACGACACCGACCAGTACATGCTGGAGCTCATCTACCACGCGCGGATGAAGAGGTACGAGTGCCTCACCGCCGACCCCTCAACGGCCGCCGCCGTGTATGTACCCTTCTACGCCGGGTTTGATGCGTCACTGAACCTGTGGAAGAGCAACCTCACGGACCGTGACGCCCTGTCGCGGGACATGGCGGACTGGCTTGTGCGGCGGCCCGAGTGGCGCGCCATGTGGGGCCACGACCACTTCCTGGTCGCCGGACGGGCTACATGGGATTTCATCCGGAGCAAAGACGGCGGCTGGGGCAATCCCTTGATGACATACCCGGCCATCCGCAACATGACGGTTCTCACCATCGAGGCCAGCCCGTGGCAGGGCAACGACTTCGCAGTGCCATTCGCGTCGCACTTCCACCCTTCCTCCGACGCCGACGTGCTCCGCTGGCAGGACCGCATGCGCCGGCAGGAGCGCAGGTCGCTCTGGGGCTTCGCCGGCGGGCCACGCCCCGGCAATACGACGGTGCGCGCCCAGATTATAGAGCAGTGCGGCAAGTCGAGCAGTTGCGCAATGTTCGGCGCCAAGTCGTACCACAGCTCGCCGGATCAGATCATGGGGCTGCTGGAGAGCGCCGAGTTCTGCGTCGAGCCATGCGGCGACTCCTTCACCCGCAAGTCCACCTTCGACGCCATCCTTGCTGGCTGCATCCCGGTCTTCTTCCACCCGATCTCCGCCTACACCCAGTACACCTGGCACCTGCCCAGGGACTACAGGAGCTACTCGGTGTTCATCCCCCAGATCGATGTGGCCAAGCGGAACGTCAGCATCGAGGAGGAGCTGAGGAAGATACCGCCGACGAAGGTGGCGCAGATGCGAGAGGAGGTGATCCGGCTCATACCGAGGGTGATGTACAGGGAACCCATGGCCAAGGGCCTGGTGTTCAAGGACGCGTTCGATGTCGCTGTGGCTGCGGTCATCGACAGAGTGGCGAAGCGCCGCCGTGCCACGGCTGAGGGACGCGAGTACAACGACAGCTTCGACGGATATTTTAGTTGGAAGTATGACTTGCTAGAGCGTGGGCAGAAGGATATAGGCCCGCACGAGTTTGATCCATATATGTGATGTGAGAAGGCTTATATGAATAGGAAAACCTTAAATGTAGCCCGGGCTATATGTTGCCCGGTTTTATTTTTCTTTTTTTAAAACTTCAAAAATTTTGATTTCAAAATTTCAGAAAACTTCAAAAAAATATGTAGACGTAGAGAATGTTGAAATCTATCGGTGTGTAAATTTTCAGATTGAAATACATCATATATTGCCCTCGGTAGAAATAACAAAGTCTCACAAAATGGTAAAATCTATATTTTAGTGTACCGTTCATTACTATTCACCAATGCTGAAATCAAGATTTGTTATTTTTTCTGAGCCAAAAATACTATATATTTCAATCTAAAAATTTACACACTTGAAGATTGCAATATTATCTACATTATAGTATTTTTTATATTTTTAACATGTTTAAAATGAATTTTTAAAAAATTCAAAAAGTGGCCTATATGTAGCTACAAAAGTCCATTCTCGAGCTTAGTACATGTATTTCGCCAATTTAGGTGTTTTCCTTCCAATTTTCTATGTCTCGGTCCACTATATAAATTATTTTTAAGCCTCAATCACCTAAAGAAAAGTAATATAGTTGTACTTTTCTGCTAAGAAAGTCATAAAGATTTCAGTTAACTTAAACATAGACAAACCCTTGTTCTTCATGCTTTTCTTCCTTCTACGGCGCTGATACGTCTCAAACGTATCTATAATTTCTTATGTTCCATGCTACTTTTATGACAATACTCACATGTTTTATACACACTTTACATCATTTATATGCATTTTCCGGCACTAACATATTGACGAGATGCCAAAGAGCCAGTTGCTGTTTTCTGCTGTTTTTGGTTTCAGAAATCCTACAAAGGAAATATTCTCGGAATTGGACGAAATCAACGGACAGGGTCTTATTTTTCCACGGAGCTTCCAGAAGACCGAAGGGGATACGAAGTGGGGCGACGAGGCGCCCGCACCACGGGCCGCGCGGCCAGGGTGGGGCCCGCGCCGCCCTATGGTGTGGGGCCCTCGTCAGCCCTCCGACTCTGCCCTTCCGCCTACATATACTCTCCGTCGCGAAAACCCTATTACCGAGAGCCACGATACGGAAATACTTCCAGAGACGCAGCCGCCGCCAATCCCATCTCGGGGGATTCAAGAGATCGCCTCCGGCACCCTGCCGGAGAGGGGAATCATCTCCCGGAGGACTCTTCATCACCATGATCGCCTCCGGACTGATGTGTGAGTAGTTCACCCCTGGAATATGGGTCCATAGCAGTAGCTAGATGGTTGTCTTCTCCTCTTGTGCTATCATGTTAGATCTTGTGAGCTGCCTATCATGATCAAGATCATCTATCTGTAATGCTACATGTTGTGTTTGTTGAGATCCGATGAATATGGAATACTATGTCAAGTTGATTATCAATCTATCATATATATGTTGTTTATGTTCTTGCATGCTCTCCGTTGCTAGTAGAGGCTCTGGCCAAATTGATACTTGTAACTCCAAGAGGGAGTATTTATGCTCGATAGTGGGTTCATGCCTCCATTGAATCTGGGACAAGTGACGTAAAGTTCTAAGGTTGTGGATGTGTTGTTGCCACTAGGGATAAAACATCAATGCTTTGTCTAAGGATATTTGTGTTGATTACATTACGCACCATACTTAATGCAATCGTCTGTTGTTTGTAACTTAATACTGGAAGGGGTGCGGATGCTAACCTGAAGGTGGACTTTTTAGGCATAGATGCATGCCGGGTAGCGGTCTATGTACTTTGTCGTAATGCCCTGATTAAATCTCATAGTTGTCATCATGATATGTATGTGCATTGTTATGCCCTCTTTATTTGTCAATTGCCCAACTGTAATTTGTTCACCCAACATGCTATTTATATTATCGGAGAGACACCACTAGTGAACTGTGGACCCCGGTCCATTCTTTTACATCTGAAATACAATCTACTCGCAATACTTGTTCTTTACTGTTCTTCGCAAACAAACATCATCTTCCATACTATACATTTAATCCTTTGTTTACAAAGCAAGCCAGTGAGATTGACAACCTCACCGTTACGTTGGGGCAAAGTACTTTGATTGTGTTGTGCAGGTTCCACGTTGGCGCCGGAATCCCCGGTGTTGCGCCGCACTACACTCCGTCACCAACGACCTTCACGTGATCCTTGACTCCTACTGGTTCGATAACCTTGGTTTCTTACTGAGGGAAAACTTGCTGCTGTACGCATCACACCTTCCACTTGGGGTTCCCAACGGGCGTGTGCCTATGCGTTGATACGTCTCAAACGTATCTATAATTTCTTATGTTCCATGCTACTTTTATGATGATACTCACATGTTTTATACACATTATATGTCATTATTATGCGTTTTCCGGAACTAACCTATTGACAAGATGCCGAAGTGCCGCTCTCTGTTTTGTGCTGTTTTTGGTTTCGTAAATCCTAGTAAGGAAATATTCTCGGAATTGGACGAAATCAACGCCCAGCATCTTATAATTCCACGAAGCTTCCAGAACACCCGAGAGGCACCAGAGGGGAGCCCTGGTGGCCCCACACGTGTGGGCTTCGCCTATAAGAAGCCCCCTGACCTAAATCTTCGATACGGAAAAGCCACGGTACGAGAAACCTTCCAGAGCCGCCGCCATCGCGAAGCCAAGATATGGGGGACAGGAGTCTCTGTTCCGGCACGCCGCCGGGACGGGGAAGTGCCCCCGGAAGGCATGTCCATCGACACCACCGCCATCTTCATCGACGCTGCTATCTCCCATGAGGAGGGAGTAGTTCTCCATCGAGGCTAAGGGCTGTACCGGTAGCTATGTGGTAAATCTCTCTCTCCCATGTACTTCAATACAATGATCTCATGAGCTGCCTTACATGATTGAGATCCATATGATGAGCTTGTAATCTAGATGTCGTTATGCTATTCAAGTGGATTTTACTTATGTGATCTCCGGAGACTCCTTGTCCCACGTGTGTAAAGGTGACAGATGTGTGCACCGTGTGGGTCTCTTAGGCTATATTTCACAGAATACTTATTCACTGAGTTATGATTTGAGTTGGATGTCTCTATGAATTTGTGGTGTGTTAGTACCTCCTATGAATGCTCACAGTGACAGCGTGGGGTGTTTATTAGTACTTGGGAATACATCGTTAAGGTTTGCCTACATGATGAATTAGTGTTCGTTATCTTGCCGTAGAGTAATTCGAATAGCATAGTGAAGTGCTTATTTATATTCCTTTATGATTGCAATGTGCTTTATATCACTATTAATCTATGTGCTACTCTAGTGATGTTATTAAAGTAGTCTATTCCTCCTCCATTATGTAATGGTGACAATGTGTGCATCATGTAGTACTTGGCGTAGTTTATGATTGTGATCTCTTGTAGATTATGAAGTTAACTATTACTATGATGGTATTGATGTGATCTATTCCTCCTTTCATAGCTTGATGGTGACAGTGTATATGCTATGTTAGTACTCGGTATAATTGCGTTGGTCTATCATGCACTCTAAGGTTATTTAAATATGAACATCGAATGTTGTGGAGCTTGTTAACTCCGGCATTGAGGTGCTCTTGTAGCCCTACACAATTAATGGTGTTCATCATCCAACAAGAGAGTGTAGAGTGGTTTTATTATGTGATCAATGTTGAGAGTGTCCATTAGTGAAAGTATGATCCCTAGGCCTTATTTCCGAATAGAAAAGTTACACCACAGAGAATTGCCTCCCACGCCAGCAAGCTATTTTCTGGTACCGTTTATTTACTGTTCTACTACATGTTCGTTTACTGCATCTTTACTTCCTGCAATATTACCACCATCTATACCACTTGTATTTCACTATCTCTTCGCCGAACTAGTGCACCTATACATCTGACAAGTGTATTAGGTGTGTTGGGGACACAAGAGACTTCTTGTATCGTGATTGCAGTGGTTGCTTGAGAGGGATATCTTTGACCTCTTCCTCCCCGAGTTCGATAAACCTTGGGTGATCCACTTAAGGGAAAACATGCCGTTGTTCTACAAACCTCTCGCTCTTGGAGGCTCAACACTCGTCTACAGGAATAGAAGCGTGCGTAGACATCAAGCTATTTTCTGGCGCCGTTGCCGGGGAGGTAAGGTAAAAGGTATTCACATCCTCCGACTACTAAGCTATTTCCTAGCACTATTGCCGGTGTGTGAGTGCTCGAAGCTATTTCCTTTAGATCCCGCAATTGCATCTTTTTGTTTCTTGTTAAACACTAGTAAGGCATAATGGACAACAGTGAGCTTTTTATTCTATTTCCTGAGTTAAGACATGGACTGTTTGATGCGAAAATTAAAAAACCTATGGAACCTTATTTGCATGCTAGTAGCAATGATATTAGTATGAACGCTTTGAACACCATTGTTTATAATGATATAGAAAGTTCTAAGCTTGGGGAAGCTGGTTTTGATGAGCATGATATTTTTAGTCCCCCAAGCATTGAGGAGAAAATTTTCTTTGATGATACTTTGCCTCCTATTTATGATGATTATAATGATAGTGGTCTTTTGGTGCCGCCTACTATGGAGAGTAAATTTTATTATGATTATACTATGCCTCCTACACTTGATGAGAATAATAATGATAGCTACTTTGTTGAATTTGCTCCCACTATAATTAATAAGAATGACTATGCTTATGTTGGGAGTAGTACTTATTTTATGCATGAGACTCATGATAAGAATGTTTCATTTGATAGTTTTATTGTTGAGTTTGTTCATGATGCCACTGAAAGTTATAATGAGAGAGGAAAATATGGTTGTAGAAATTTTTATGTTACTAAAACACCTCTCTATATGCTGAAATTTTTGAAGTTACACTTGTTTTATCTTTCTATGCTTGTTGCATTATGCCTACATGACTTGTTTATTTACAAGATTCCTTTTCATAGGAAGTGGGTTAGGCTTAAATTTGTTTCATACTTGCCTTTTTATGCTCTCTTTTGCTTCAACTACTATTTCTTGAGAGTGCATCACTAAAATTACTGAGCCCATCTTAATGGCTATAAAGAAAGCACTTCTTGGGAGATAACCCATGTGTTTATTTTACTTCTGCACTTTTGTTTTATATTTGAGTCTTGAAAGTTGTTACTACTGTAACAACCTCTCCTTATCTTTATTTTATTGCATTGTTGTGCCGAGTAAAGTCTTTGATAGTAAGGTTCATACTAGATTTGGATTACTGCGCAGAAACATATTTCTTGCTGTCACGAATTTGGGCAGGGTTCTCTGTAGGTAACTCAGAAAAATCTGCCAATTTACGTGAGTAATCCTCAGATATGTACGCAACTTTCATTCAATTTACGAACTGTTCTGTTTTGACAGATTCTGCCTTTTATTTCGCATTGCCTGTTTTGCTGTGTTGGATGGATTTCTTTGTTCCATTAACTTCCAGTAGCTTTGAGCAATGTCCAGAAGTGTTAAGAATGATTGTGTCACCTCGGAACATGTGAATTTTTTATTATGCACTAACCCTCTAATGAGTTTGTTTTGAGTTTGGTGTGGAGGTAGTTTTCAAGGGTCAAGAGAGGAGGATGATACAATATGATCAAGAAGAGTGAAAAGTCTAAGCTTGGGGATGCCCCCGTGGTTCATCCCTGCATATTTTAAGAATACTCAAGCATCTAAGCTTGGGGATGCCCAAGGCATCCCCTTCTTCATCGACAACTTATCGTGTCACCTCTAGTGAAACTATATTTTTATTCAGTCACATCTTATGTACTTTACTTGGAGCGTCTTTATGTTCTTGTTTTTGTTTTGTTTGAATAAAATTGGATCCTAGCATTCATTGTGTGGGAGAGGGACACGCTCCGCTGTTGCATATGAACACATGTGTTCTTAGCTTTATTCTTAATGTTCATGGCGAAGGTTGAAACTGCTTCGTTAATTGTTATATGGTTGGAAACAGAAAATGCTGCATGTGGTAATTGGTATAATGTCTTGAATAATTTGATACTTGGCAATTGTTGTGCTCATATAGATCATGTTTAAGCTCTTGCATCATGTACTTTGCACCTATTAATGAAGAACTACATAGAGCTTGTTAAAATTTGGTTTGCATGATTGGTCTCTAGAGTCTAGATATTTTCTGGTTAAGGTGTTTGAACAACAAGGAGACAATGTAAAGTCTTATAATGCTTGCAATATGTTCATATGTAAGCTTTGCTGCACCGTTTTATACTTGAGTTTGCTTCAAACAACCTTGCTAGCCTAGCCTTGTATTGAGAGGAATTCTTCTCATGCATCCAAATCCTTGAGCCAACAACTATGCCATTTGTGTCCACCATACCTACCTACTACATGGTATTTCTCTGCCATTCTGATACGTCTCCGACGTATCAATAATTTCTTATGTTCCATGCCATATTATTGATGATATCTACATGTTTTATACAAATTATATGTCGTATTTATGCATTTTCCGGCACTAACCTATTAACGAGATGCCGAAGAGCCGCTTGCCGTTTTCTGCTGTTTTTGGTTTCAGTAAATCCTAGTAAGGAAATATTCTCGGAATTGGACGAAATCAACGCCTGTGGTCCTATTTTGCCACGAAGCTTCCGAAGACCGAGGGAGAGTCGAAGTGGGGCCACGAGGTGGCGACACACCAGGGCAGCACGGCCCGAGCCCCGGCCGCGCCGGCCTGTTGTGTGGGCCCCTCGTGACGCCCCTTTACCCGCCCTTCCGCCTACATATAGCCTTCGTCGCGAAACCCCCGAGCACCGAGAGCCACGATACGGAAAACCTTCCGCAGACGCCGCTGCCGCCAATCCCATCTCGGGGATTCAGGAGATCGCCTCCGCACCCTGCCGGAGAGGGGAATCATCTCCCGGAGGACTCTTCACCGCCATGGTCGCCTCCGGAGTGATGAGTGAGTAGTTCACCCCCGGACTATGGGTCCATAGCAGTAGCTAGATGGTCGTCTTCTCCTCATGTGCTTCATTGTCGGATCTTGTGAGCTGCCTAACATGATCAAGATCATCTATCCGTAATTCTATATGTTGTGTTTGTCGGGATCCGATGGATAGAGAATACTATGTTATGTTGATTATCAATCTATTACCTATGTGTTGTTTATGATCTTGCATGCTCTCCGTTATTAGTAGAGGCTCTGGCCAAGTTTTTACTCTTAACTCCAAGAGGGAGTATTTATGCTCGATAGTGGGTTCATGCCTCCATTAAATCTGGGACAATGGACGTAAAGTTCTAAGGTTGTGGATGTGTTGTTGCCACTAGGGATAAAACATTGATGCTATGTCCGAGGATGTAGTTATTGATTACATTACGCACCATACTTAATGCAATTGTCCGTTGTTTGCAACTTAATACCGGAAGGGGTTCGGATGATAACCTCGAAGGTGGACTTTTTAGGCATAGATGCATGCTCGGATAGCGGTCTATGTACTTTGTCGTAATGCCCAATTAAATCTCACAATACTCATCATATCATGTATGTGCATGGTCATGCCCTCTCTATTTGTCAATTGCCCGACTGTAATTTGTTCACCCAACATGCTATTTATCTTATGGGAGAGACACCTCCAGTGAACTGTGGACCCCGGTCCATTCTTTTACATTGAATACAATCTACTGCAATACTTGTTTTACTGTTTTCTCGCAAACAATCATCATCCACACTATACATCTAATCCTTTGTTACAGCAAGCCGGTGAGATTGACAACCTCACTGTTTCGTTGGGGCAAAGTACTTTGGTTGTGTTGTGCAGAGTTCCACGTTAGCGCCGGAATCCCCGGTGTTGCGCCGCACTACATCCCGCTGCCATCAACCTTCAACGTGCTTCTTGGCTCCTCCTGGTTCGATAAACCTTGGTTTCTTTCTGAGGGAAAACTTGCCGCTGTACGCATCACACCTTCCTCTTGGGGTTCCCAACGGGCGCGTGATGTACGTGTATCAAGCATTTTTTTTCGGCGCCATTGCCGGGGAGATCAAGACACGCTGCAAGGGGAGTCTCCACAATCCAATCTCTTTACTTTGTTTTTGTCTTGCTTTATTTTATTTACTACTTTGTTTGCTGCACTTATATCAAAACACAAAAAAATTAGTTGCTAGCTTTACTTTATTTCCTGTCTTGCACTCTATATCAAAAACACAAAAAAATTAGTTACTTGCATTTATTTTATCTAGTTTGCTTTATTTACTACTGCTAAAATGGGTACTCCTGAAAATACTAAGTTGTGTGATTTCACTAGTTAGGCTTAATGGAAAACAACAAAAATATTAGAGATCTTTATAGTATTTATCTTGAGTTAGGACATGAGGTGTTTGAAGAGAAAATTAAAAAACCTATGGAACTTTATATGCATGATAATGCCAATGTTATTAGTATGAATGCTTTGAATACCATTGTTGCTAATGCTATGGAAGAATTTAAGCTTGGGGAAGCTGGTTTTGATGAGCATGATATTTTTAGTCCCCCAAGCATGGAGGAGAAAATTTACTTTGATGATACTTTACCTCCTATATATGATGATTACAATGATGACTATCATCCACCTACTATTGAGGAGAAAATTAATTATGATTATACTATGCCCCCTATATTTGATGATTATGGTGATAATGATAGCTACCTTGTTGAATTTGCTCCCACTACAATTAATAAGAATGACTATGCTTATGTGGAGAGTAATGATACTTTTATGCATGTGAATAAGAATGCTTTATGTGATAGTTATATTGTTGAGTTTGTTCATGATGCCACTGAAAGTTATTATGAGAGAGGGAAACATGGTTATATGCATCTTAATAATATTAAGTTTCCCCTCTATATGCTGAAAATTTTGAAGTTACTTGTGTTTTATCTTCCTATGCTTGTCACTTTGTTCTTCATGAATTTATTTGTGTACAAGATTCCTTTCCATAGGACGTCGGTTAGGCTTAAATTTGTTCCATACTTGCTTTTCGATGCTCTCTTTTGCTTCAAATACTATCTCTTGCGAGTGCATCATTAAAACTGCTGAGCCCATCTTAATGGCTATAAAGAAAGAACTTCTTGGAAGATAACCCATGTGTTTATTTTACTACAGTAATTTTGTTTTTTATTTTGAGTCTTGGAAGTTGTTAGTACTGTAGCAACCTCTCCTTATCTTAGTTTTATTGCATTGTTGTGCCAAGTAAAGTCTTTGATAGTAAGGTTCATACTAGATTTGGATTACTGCGCAGAAACAGATTTCATGCTGTCACGAATCTGGGCCTAATTCTTTGTAGGTAACTCAGAAAATTATGCCAATTTACGTGCGTGATCCTCAGATATGTACGCAACTTTCATTCAATTTGAGCATTTTCATTTGAGCAAGTCTGGTGCCTCAATAAAATCCGTCTTTATGGACTGTTCTGTTTTGACAGATTCTGCCTTTTATTTCGCATTGCCTCTTTTGCTATGGTGGATGAATTTCTTTGCTTCATTAATGTCCAGTAGCTTTGTGCAATGTCCAGAAGTGTTAAGAATGATTGTGTCACCTCTGAACATGTGAATTTTTATTATGCACTAACCCTCTAATGAGTTGTTTCGAGTTTGGTGTGGAGGAAGTTTTCAAGGATCAAGAGAGGAGGATGATACAATATGATCAAGGAGAGTGAAAGCTCTAAGCTTGGGGATGCCCCGGTGGTTCACCCCTGCATATTTTAAGAAGACTCAAGCGTATAAGCTTGGGGATGCCCAAGGCATCCCCTTCTTCATCGACAACATTATCAGGTTCCTCCCCTGAAACTATATTTTTATTCCATCACATCTTATGTGCTTTGCTTGGAGCGTCGGTTTGTTTTTGTTTTTGTTTTTGTTTGAATAAAATGGATCCTAGCATTCATTGTGTGGGAGAGAGACACGCTCCGCTGTTGCATATGGACAAATATGTCCTTAGGCTTTACTCATAGTATTCATGGCGAAGGTTGAATCTTCTTCGTTAAATTGTTATATGGTTGGAATCGGGAAATGCTACATGTAGTAATTCTAAAATGTCTTGAATAATTTGATACTTGGCAATTGTTGTGCTCATGTTTAAGCTCTTGCATCATATACTTTGCACCCATTAATGAAGAAATACCTAGAGCTTGCTAAAATTTGGTTTGCATATTTGGTCTCTCTAAAGTCTAGATAATTTCTAGTATTGAGTTTGAACAACAAGGAAGACGGTGTAGAGTCTTATAATGTTTACAATATGTCTTTTATGTGAGTTTTGCTGCACCGGTTCATCCTTGTGTTTGTTTCAAATAACCTTGCTAGCCTAAACCTTGTATCGAGAGGGAATACTTCTCATGCATCCAAAATCCTTGAGCCAACCACTATGCCATTTGTGTCCACCATACCTACCTACTACATGGTATTTCTCCGCCATTCCAAAGTAAATTGCTTGAGTGCTACCTTTAAAATTTTCATTCTTTACCTTTGCAATATATAGCTCATGGGACAAATAGCTTAAAAACTATTGTGGTATTGAATATGTACTTATGCACTTTATCTCTTATTAAGGTTCTTGTTGTGCGATAACCATGTTCCTGGGGACGCCATCAACTACTCTTTGTTGAATATCATGTGAGTTGCTATGCATGTCCGTCTTGTCTGAAGTAAGGGAGATTTACCACTCATTTATTGGTTAGAGCATGCATATTGTTAGAGAAGAACATTGGGCCGCTAACTAAAGTCATGAATCATGGTGGAAGTTTCAGTTTTGGAGATATATCCTCAATCTCATATGAGAACATTAATTGTTGCTACATGCTTATGCATTAAAGATGAGTCCATTATCTGTTGTCTATGTTGTCCCGGTATGGATGTCTAAGTTGAGAATAATCAAAAGCGAGAAATCCAAATGCGAGCTTTCTCCTTAGACCTTTGTACAGGCGGCATGGAGGTACCCCTCTAGCACAAATATAGCAATCAATGCTTCCCTCTGCGAAGGGCCTTTCTTTTACTTTTATGTTGAGTCAGTTCACCTATCTCTCTCCACCTCAAGAAGCAAACACTTGTGTGAACTGTGCATTGATTCCTACATACTTGCATATTGCACTTGTTATATTACTTTACATTGACAATATCCATGAGATATACATGTTACAAGTTGAAAGCAACCGCTAGAACTTAATCTTCCTCTGTGTTGCTTCGATACCTTTACTTTGATTTATTGCTTTATGAGTTAACTCTTATGCAAGACTTATTGATGCTTGTCTTGAAAGTACTATTCATGAAAAGTCTTTGCTTTATGATTCATTTGTTTACTCATGTCATTACCATTGTTTTGATCGCTGCATTCATTACATATGCTTACAATAGTATGATCAAGGTTATGATGGCATGTCACTCTAGAAATTATCTTTGTTATCGTTTACTCGCTCGGGACGAGCGAGAACTAAGCTTGGGGATGCTGATACATCTCCGACGTATCGATAATTTCTTATGTTCCGTGCCACATTATTGATGATATCTACATGTTTTATACACATTATATGTCGTATTTATGCATTTTCCGGCACTAACCTATTAACGAGATGCCGAAAGCCGATTCTGTTGTTTTCGCTGTTTTTGGTTTCAGAAATCCTAGTAAGGAAATATTCTCGGAATTGGACGAAATCAACGCCCAGGGTCCTATTTTGCCACGAAGCTTCCAGAAGACCGAGGGAGAGTCGAAGTGGGGCCACGAGGTGGCGACACACCAGGGCGGCGCGACCCAGGCCCTGGCCGCGCCGGCCTGTTGTGTGGGCCCCTCGTGACGCCCCTTTACCTGCCCTTCCGCCTACATATAGCCTTCGTCGCGAAACCCCCAGTACCGAGAGCCACGATACGGAAAACCTTCCAGAGACGCCGCCGCCGCCAATCCCATCTCGGGGGATTCAGGAGATCGCCTCCGGCACCCTGCCGGAGAGGGGAATCATCTCCCGGAGGACTCTTCACCGCCATGGTCGCCTCCGGAGTGATGAGTGAGTAGTTCACCCCTGGACTATGGGTCCATAGCAGTAGCTAGATGGTCGTCTTATCCTCATGTGCTTCTGTTGCGGTCAGAAACCCACCGGCGAGCAACGACGGGCAACACAGTAGAGCCGGGAGGCTCCCAGGACTGCGGCTGGCCCTGGTCCCTCGAGCGACGGCCCGCAAAGCCTCGGAACGCACGTCCGATGCTGGTGCAAGGGCGTGCCACCTGACCTATACCTGGTCAGGAAGGTGATGGATTTGCTTCGCTTAGTTTCCTGCATGGCATACACGTAAACATTAAATACGAGCCTCGATCGGCTCTCAGTTTATCTCGTGAATCGGCTCAAGGAGCCGATCCACCCATGATTCGTATGAGGTCTACGATCACATGGTGGTCCTGCTTGATCAATATAAAGCTAAAACGACCTACGACGATTTAGGGTTTTCACCACATAATCGGAACATCCTACGCGTGATTGAGCCTGGCAGCCACGCACGGTGATAATAAACCAACCCTAGACAAGGCCTAAAAACCAACATGAAGTTGATCCCCGGAACATCTTATCTAGGGCTAGCAAACTACACCCTACGTGCTACTGGATCCTTCAACCCGTTTTCAAGGCCTAACTATGCAGATATTAAACTAATCCTTGAAGAACAAGGAGCAATCATAACGGATCGGATCTGCTAAACAATGATCAAGCGGGGTGCCGCCCTTACACCTAAGATAGGTGTAATGGCGGCTAGACGTCTAAGGGTTGCATGGACGAAAGCATGTGACACGATGAAACAATGCTAACCCTAACACATCTATGATAACTACGCTGCTCGCCATCAACAAGGCTTCAGACACGAGCAACGCATGAACAACGAATAAACGTATATCGCCTAGATCGCAAGATGCGATCTAGGCAGCATGATGCTTACCCGGAAGAAACCCTCGAAACAAGGGGTTGGCGATGCGCCTTTGGTTTGTGATGAACGTGATTGTTGTTTTTCTCAATAACCCTAGATACATATTTATAGTCCGTAGACTTTCTAACGTGGGAATAATCCCAACCGTGCACGAGCCAAATTCTATCTAACCGACACGTATCCTACTATATTTACGGATACACGGGCAAACTAGCCCAAACTTTGTATACAAGGCCGATTCATGTATATCTTCCGCGTATATTCTTCAAGCCCATCTTAATCGCGGCCCACCTCCGATCCGGTCAAATTCGGTGATAACACATGCCCCCCGGTTTTGGAAATGATAATTCCAAAATCACTCGCTTTTTCTTCGTCGGGTCATGTCGTGGCGAGAGCGGGACCGTCGCAGCATCCCTTCATCATGATGCCTTGCCTTCTCAACTTCTCCGCGTGACCTGGCAAAATTTATTTTTCTTTGGGCACCATTTCCTCAGAAACTGCTGTGGCATTGAATCTCCACTATATCCCCTTTTATTTAACCGCTCCAAACAGTTCGCCACTTCATCCCCTTGCTGTGTTCCAACCATCGGCACCAAAAAACCCCAATCTCAGAGCAATGTCTTCCTCCTCTTCCTCCTCCGCCTCGTCGGATCTCTCCTCCCAGTCCTTCTCCTCCTCCTCCTCCTCCTCCTCCTCCTCCCGCGAATCCACGCCAGAGTGGGATCCGATGGCGGCTCTGATGGCGGCGCACGACGAGCGCGCCCCAGAGGAGTGGGACCAGGAGGACCACGCCTCCTCCGTCTGGTCCGAGGACGACAAGTCCTTGACCAGCGGAGATGAAGACCTCCAGTTCCTCGCTGATGGGGAACTGGAATCGGAGAGCGAGGACGACTCGTTCTCCTGGGACGATTACACCTCCTCCGAGGAAGAGGAGGAGGAAGATGACGATGAAGACTCCCTCGAGGGTTACCCGCCGGCGAAGCGCCTCCGCGCCTGGTGGGACGACGACGACTCCGACGATGACGAGGAGGACGAGGCTCCCGTAGAGGGCTACGGGAGCAGGGACGAGGAGCCCGCCAGCAGCTGCCCGGCGGCAGCGACGACGACGAGGGCAGCAACGGCCCGTAGATCAGGGACTACCAGCATAGGACTAGTAGTAGTAGTAGCAGATTGGTCAATAGACCTTTCTTTTGTTCTTCCTCCCTTGAGCAATCGGCTCTTTCTTTGTAAGAAATCCTATTATTAATGAAGAAAATATTCCCCTATTAATTTTGCTTTCTTGTGAATTTTGCCGATTACCAAACGAAGTCGTTGCATAAAGAGCCGATGGCAGGGCATCGGCCTGCACTATAAACACGATTTGAGGCCAAACAGTTGCCTATTCACCCGGTCAAACAGATCCAGTCCATGTCCACCTCAAACGCGCAGATTCGACTCCTCGGCAAATCCACCGGGAGATTCATCTCGGATGTCATGATCTCTAGCCCGGAACCGATCCGTTAACCTGCTCAATTGAGCTTGTTCCTCTAGAGTCGATGGCAATGCATCGGCTTTTTATTATTCTGAAGTCGATGTCCGTGCATCGGCTGTACTAGTATCCTTATTTCTCAAGTCGATGTCTGCGCATCGGCTATGATTTGTATAAATTTTTTTTTACTGGCCGATTTCGTGAATCGGCCCCCATATTTTTTTACTGGCCGATTTCGTGAATCGGCCCCCATATTTTTTTACTGGCCGATTTCGTGAATCGGCCCCCATATTTCACTGTTCGTCATCCCACATGCTTGGGAAATATTTCTTGAGATGTTGACCATTGACAGCTGTTGGGAACTTAGCGCCGTCCAGCTGCTCCAGCATGTATGCATTACCCTTCAAAACTTTTACGATTTTGTAAGGACCGTGCCAATTAGGAGACCATTTGCCATATGCTTTATCCTTGGTTCCTAGTGGCAACACGGCTTCCCATACTAGATCACCAACTTGAAACTCCTTTGGTCTCACCTTCTTATTGTATGCACGAGCTACTCTGGCTTTGTTCTCTTTAATCTTCTCCAACGACCAAAGTCTAAGTTCCATTGCATCCTCAATAGTGTCACTCATCAGGGCTGCATATTCTTCAGCTGTCAGGTCATTCTGAAACGTGACACGTGTGGTGACCCGGCATACCACTGCATGGTGTAGTATGCAAGTCTGATATAACACCAATGAAACACCGTTCCACTAGTATTATATCGCTCAGAGTGGTACAACAGAAACATATGCGGGTCCAAGGCATGTCTATAGAATTACAACATTGACTCTGTTACATAAGATCATCACAGACCTCCTACTTTACAATGAGGTAAAACTGCAAATAACTTCGGAAGAACGACTCGTAGACTAGTCTTATCACGAACTCTATTTGTAGAGTATTTGACTAGCTACGAGAGGCTATGAATAGATTCTAGCTAAATAGGAGCTAAGTTTAGGAAGCTAGTTCCTTTCTATTGCTAATCTAGGTTTCTCCTTGTTGGATGTGGTATCTGCCTCTTCTGACAGGTTCCTGTCCCTTGAAGTAGTTGATGACTCCTCGGTCTTCGTGTTGCATTGTAGATCCTCCTTCGGTGCCTCCATATCTAAGCAGGGGATTTAAGAGTGGGATGAGTACGAGCGTACTCAACAAGTTCATTATAGGAAAGAGGTGTTTAATGCACTAGCTACGGCATTAGACCAGAAAGTCTAATACCAATGCAGGTTTTCATAATCATTTCTTCAAGAGGTTGTTTTTATTCGGAAGAACTATGTCCGTCGGCCTTCACCGGTTTACTAGAACTTCATGGAGCTCCTTTCCGGCAGCGTTCGCAGTTCCATATCCCGGAACGAGGGAGTGACAGGTCACGGTTCTTTACACTCGCAGAGGTGTGTTGCTTTACCCATAAGAGATCTTAACCTTGGTGCCAACCGAGTCTAGTTCTCGTCCACACTTCCTTTGGTGTGAGGCCCGGTATAAGGTCTAGCCAATCATGTTCCTCCGCTACCTCGAACACCCACCCTTTGTTGCATGCGCCGACCCTGGGTCCACGTCGGTCCCATTATTCCCGTATTTCGAGGTGGACCCCGACCACGACAACAGTGCTGGGCTCTACCATACACTCCTACGCCGGTGGCTGCAACCCATCATAGACCGCAATACCGTGGGGACTTAGGACTCCCCAGCCTCACCATCCTGCTCCTTCGGGCGACAAGTGTACTACGGACTATGCCGTGGGGACTTAGGACTCCCCAGCCTCACCAGCTTGCCCCCTTGGATTACAAGTGTACTACGGTAAAGCGCATCCGTTGATGAACGAGAGGTGGAAACACTTTTGACTACTCCGTCCCACTCCGGATCTTATGGTTAACACGGGTATTACGGCACAAGAATCACTGGCGACATTTGTTGTTTAATCCTAGATGGATATAAACCCGTGCAATGGAACCTCCACCATATCAACACAATTCATGGTTCCATTGCCCACCACATAGTCATATTCATAGTTATGAAAGTAGTGGTTTTGGTTTTTTATGCAATAGTGATAACCATAATACTTTGTAAGTAATTTGATAGAAATACTCAAATGACATGAGCAAGTGATGAACTTGCCTTTCTTGGCTGCAAGATTATGCAGACAAGGTCTTCGATACGCAATAACTCCAAATTCTGAAATAGCATCATCGTCCGGTAAGGACGATGTTTAAAAGATTGGCAAGGATGCAATAATGCATAAGCATGAGATGCAATCGCTTTAAGCGTGACCTAACCCCGATGATTTAGGATTAGTGAGTTGTAATGATGGGTTCAGGGTGTGTTGCACTTTTAGAGTGATTCACAAACAAGGTTCTTATTCAGGGTGGTTACTTGGTATCATAAATGGGTGTTGCAATATAGCATAACAAAAGCATTAATAACACACAACAATAAGATTTGGTGTAATCCTAACATGTAATAAATAGTGGTTGGTTTTAGTACTATATGTCATGGTTAATGATTGATTATTATATACTTCAAAAGAATAACTTTTGAAGAACAGGTTCTTGAATAAAGAACAAGTATGATAATTAGATTGGTGGATTTCTATGGTTGACTATGGTTTCATCTAGTTTCTGGAGTAAGTATTAGATGGATCACAACAGAGTTGGATTCATCAATAGTACGTGGAGTTATGCCTAGGCATCCTAAGCAATTAATTACACATGGGTGCTAGCAAGGTTGATGCTACCTTGCTGGTGATAGATGGCTATTGTCTATAGATTCTATTAGGCAGGATTGATGATGATTCCTTATTTTCTTCAAAAGAATAACTTTTGAAGAACATACTTCTTAAATAATAAGAAGTATAACAATTAAGGTTGAGGTTGTCTTGTATTAGCCATTGGATCTCTAAGTAGAGAATGGTTGGTTCCTAAATAGGATGGTTGATAATTAGTATCCAACACTAGTAGGGTTTAGTGGAGTAGGGAATGTAATGCTAAACATTAGATATGATTGCTATTAGAATTCATCACGATGGTGTGATGCTAAGTAGGAATGATTAAGGTTGGTGTTTTAGTAATAGGATCTAGGGTTTACACTTGGCTCACCCTACTTGATTAACTAGGTAGGATAGGTATGCATACATGGAATACTGAAGTATGGATAATAGGGCTCCTACATTTTATGTGAACATGGTAAGTATTTATTTGCTAATTATGGTTCTATGGATCAGAGGAAAAATATCATGATCACTTATCCTAACCTAGGGTTTAGGTTAGAAACAAATTAGAGTTCATATGAATAAATGGAGCTATGTTGCCTAATGGTATTAGGGTTTTAGGGTCCCACATTAAATTATGGGTTCCTGGTTCTATTACTTATGAAATTAGGGTTTCTAAATACCCTAAAGTTCTTGAATTAATAACTTCACTATAAGGTTGAAGTTATTAATAACTTTGAAATAAAATTAATATTGGATTTGGCATTTTATTATTTTTAAATAATTAATAATTAAGATAATTATTAATTAGGGTTTAAAATCCTCCTAATAAGGATTTAATAAATTAATAGAGAAGGAAAATTAATTTTATTGTTTTCCTTAATTACTTACTGGTTTTTATTTATTTTAGGAAGTTTTTCCTAATTATTGAATTTTAATTGAATTTAGAATTAAAATTAAAGGCTTAAATAACAAGTATAAAATAATTAAAAATAAAAATTTCATTTTATATTTTTATTGGGTAGAGTTTATTTTTAGGAACATTTTAATATCTCATTTGTATTTTTCTGAGTAAGTATGAATTTTCTGGATATTTGTAAAGTTTCAGATAGTTTATGGGATTTGAATTAAACCTAAAAGACTAAACACACCCGACTAACCCCTACCCGTGGTCACTGACTACTGGGACCAAGTTCCAGCGTGGCAGCCACGTAAGCAGGACCGAGTAGAAATGGTTGACTATCCCAGGGCTCGACTCCGGCGAGTTGACTCCCAGCGCCGGCGGTGCTAGGGGGTTCCCGCGGACACGCGAAGAGGCTCATTCGACGCGGCACTACACGCGGAATCAACTGGTAGTGACGCCTCCTCCGAATGGTCACCGGAGTTGCTCCGGTGAGCATCAACTGCGGCGGCGCACGGCGGCGATGATTCAATCGAAGGCTAGAGGTGACGCCGAGACGAAAGGAAGAGTCCCAGAGATGCGCACGCTCACCCTGAGGGCCGGTAGACGGCTCGACGAGGTGGATGGAAGGCGGAGACGAGCTCCAAATCGCCATTTCCGGCGGACTGCTGCGGAAGGGAAACTTCAAATTCTCCCCACCGCGACCTCCCCTTGATGCTATCTTCCCACTGGAGGTCCTACGCGTCGAGGCGCTCCTCCTCGACTCCTTCTTGAGCTCCAGCTCGCTCCCAATCGACGGCGTGGTGTAAGTCGCCGGCGACAGAAGGTGATGACATTCGGGAGTTAGAGAGAGTTTGAGAGAGAACGGTGAGGTGCTACGTGTAGCTAGGGTTCTGGAGATCTTCCTGGTGGCTTTATAGCTCAAGCAGAGCTCTGGTCGACGGCAATTCCTCGCCGATGGCCGGGATGCTTTGGAGACGATGTTAGGGTTTCGGCACGAATCTTAGCGGGGTTTGGATCAGACGGACGCAGAGGAGCTTCTACCTAGCTTTGGCGTGGTTGAGACGTTCGGGATGGATCCTTATCGGCGTCGGTGAGGTGGCCAGGACGTGGCAGCAGCTGCCCACCGGCGTGTCGTCTGCGGGGAAGAAGAAGGAGCCTCTTTTCTTCTCCTGGCGAAACGTTACGGTGGGCTGGTTGTTCGTGGGCTGGGCCGGTGACACGGGCTGTGTTGGCCTGCCAGGTTGGTGCGGTACTGGGCTACGACGTGGGCTGTTGCTGGGTTGCACGGCCAGGTCAGCCAGGTGAGCTTCCCCTCTCTTTTCTCTTTTAATTTCTGTTTTGTTTTCTATTTGCTTGTTTGAATTCAAATTTGGATTCTGTGTGAATTTGCAGGTTCTTAAATATGTGAATCTTAATAGAACTTGATAGTGCTGCTTGCTGCATGTTTGTTCTGTTCAAACAAGTATTTAATATTTGATTATATTGATGCTTTGGTGGAGTATAAATAAAGTAGATATGGTTTAATGGTTTATCTCAATTCTTTTAAATTTGGGAACCAAACCTATTTTGAATGATTTGAACTTTATAACCAGTGCTTGGTAAACATTTTCTATTTTGCAAGTGTTTAACCATAATGATCACTCACGAGATAATAAGATTATGGCTAGTATTTAAAGTAGTGGTGAAAATGAGAATGGATTTGGAATCATGATTTTATGTGGAGATTTATTTCTAATGTTTAAGAAAATGGTTGAACAAACTCTATAATTACTAATCTTGCTTAGCAACTTCTAGCTTAAATTATCTGAGATAGATCCTATGCTCATCATGGTTAAATCAACTACTAATATGATGTTTCTATTTTATCAATTATTATTTCTTTTGGTTCACTAAGTAAAGCATTCATGAAGAAAGATAGAATTGAATATTGGTTCACACTACTTACTTAAATAACACTTAAGCTTGGGTATAAATGGCTTGGTTTATACTGGTGATACATGATACACAAGTTAGGAAACAATATTTTATGTGGGGTGGATCCTATGTGAAAGGGTTTAGAGTTTTGCATAAACTTCACTAGATTTAAGTATCAATAGGCATGAGGTATGGCAGGGTTCTACTTATAATCCAAAGTGATGCTTGGATTGGAATATAAGTTTAGGGTTTCTTACTAGTTACCTCCCTATGATTTCATGTGGTGAATGATATCTCCTTATCCTATTAGGGTTTAACTTATTCTCACATACCTCAAGAGCATGATCATGGATTAGGCATGATCAACTTGTTCTTAATATCTCTACCTCAAGTTCTTAGGGTTTATGATCATCACTCAATTTATAATGATCAAGGTTTGGCTTCCTAAGTTATCTCTCAAGAATTAGGTTTCTCACTCCCATGATCAAGCATTATATTGATCAATTAAGGTATAGCACTTCTATTTTACTTTTTAGGATGGGCTATTATGGTGGCCTCTATAATTTATATCCCAGGAGAATGCCTGAGATATTCACTTAGAGTTCTCTCACTGAATGATGATTTTATCATCAAGGTGTATGGTAGTTCTCTCCCTCAATTCCAAGTGTTGCCTCAATAACTTGAGTGTAACACCATAACTTGAGTTCTCTCATATAGGAATAGTTATTCTAGGGTTTATGGTATACTCCTAATGCTTCAGTTCAATGGTTGACACTTATTCTTAAATAGGTAAAGCTAAGAATGGTATGAATGGTCTCTCTCAGTTGGAAGGACTTCAATATTAACCTAAGGTTAGGCTCCATAGGGATTGATATGATCACCATTATCTATGTTCCACTTAATTGTTGTCTCTCTCTAAGGAATGTCTTTAATAATACTCTAGGGTTCCTCTTAAAGATGATGATTTGAATACTTGGATGTATATCCAAGGTTTAGCTCCAGGTTTGTTATTGCTTCTCTAATAAATAACATGAAACTCTCACCTCTCTAGTTTTGATGCTTAATATTTTGGAATAGAGCATAATATATAGTTCTAGAGTTGATCTCCATGTCATGTTTCTAAGAATGAAGTAAAATGAATACCATGAGGTTCATGGTAAGGTCAAGGATTAGTTTAAGACATGGAAAAGATAAGTGAAGATTGGTTTCTCCATTTATTTTTACTTGATTTCCAAATAGATGTATGTTCATATGTTATGGTAAGGATTACCATGTTATAATCTTTTATAAGATCAAGCATTTGATCATTGAGTAAAGTGTTGTTGTGTTGATTATTAGTTCCATTTGATCTAACCCCTTAGATCAAATCATCTCTGCTCAAAACAAGGTTTTAGCAAAGTCACATTGAGGTTTATAGCGCTTGACTTGATGAGCTACTTCAATTCCACCAATGTCAAGTGAAACTTCAGTGACTGTGACTGTGACTGTTTTACTTTAAGCGCGAAAATTCCCCAGATTTTCTATGCATGAATGCAATGCACACATCTGTTTCCTCTATTTTTGTAACCCCAATACCTGGGATATTACAACACGTCTCGATCCAGCCGTAATTTCCCAAGGTAATACGGCTTCCTGTCCATAGACAAGCTGGTATGGCGAAGTCTTTATGGCTCCATGGCATGACATGCGATAGGCCCACAAAGCTTCTGACAATGTCTCATGCCACACCCTAGGGTTTTCGTCAATCTTCCTCTTAATCAGCTTGATCAGGCTTTGATTGGACGCTTCAGCTTGCCCATTGGCTTGTGCATAGTATGGAGACGATCGGATCAGCTTAATCCCCATGTCATCGCAGAACTTTCTGAATTCTTTAGAAATAAAGACCGAACCTCCATCGGTCGTGATGGTTTGGGGAATCCCGAACCTATGAATGACGTGTTCTTTGACAAATGTGATAACATCTTCCGACTTTACCTTCTTCATAGGAACGGCCTCCACCCATTTGGTGAAGTAATCTGTAATAGCCAGAATCCACTCGTGGCCTTTGCTTGACGCAGGATGTATTTTGCCGATCATATCCATGCCCCAACCTCGAAATGGCCAAGGCTTGATGATGGGGTTCATCGCTGATGTGGGTACCATCTGAATCTTCCCGAACATCTGACACGCTTGGCATCCCTTGTAGTACTTGAAGCAGTCCTCAAGCATGGTGGGCCAATAAAACCCTGATCGCCTAATCAGCCACTTCATCTTATGGGCCGATTGGTGAGTTCCACGAGCGCCTTCATGCACCTCATGTAAGAGCCGATTAGACTCGGTTGGTCCCGGGCATTTGAGTAGTAACCCTTCCAACGTCTCGTAGAACATGTCATCTCCTATAAGGACATATTTCATAGCCTTGTATCTTATCCGTTTATGTGCCCCCGAGCCGAATCCTTCAAGTAATTGAAGATATCGGCTCTCCGATCATCCTGTTCCGAGAACCGCACCTGAACTTCGACCCGTCCGGTATGTCCTTGTATCCCGACGCCATCTGTGCGAGATCATTGGCGTCGGTATTCTGAGACCTTGGGACCCAATTGAAATTGATGTACCGAAAATGTGTCATCAGCTCACGACATTCCGTCCAATATGGGAAGAGTGACTCACTCTCGCACTTGTATTCGTCCGTGAGCTGGGAGATCACCAACTTCGAGTCTCCAAAAGATCCACCGCCTGCCCCGGCTTCCAAAAGCAACTCCATACCCTTGCGCACTTGCCTCATACTCGGCGACATTGTTGGTGCAAGGGGTAGATAGCCTGATGGCGAAGGAATATGTTGCCCCCGAGGCGACACGAGCGGAATGCCGATGCCACAACCATCATCACAAGCCGATCCATCGAAGAACATAGCCCATGCACGTACAGATAGTGCTGCTATATTAGTATTAATCCGTTCAGCTATAAGATCGGCCAACGCTTGTCCCTTGACCGCTTTCGCAGGCTGATACCGAAGATCGAACTCCGACAACGCAAACATCCACTTACCAAGTCGGCCTTTCAAAACAGGAGCCGACAGCATGTGCTTGACAACGTCTGACTTGCATATGACGATGATCTCTGCCGTCAAAAGAATATGATGAAGCTTGGTGCAGGTGAAGAACAGGCAGAGGCATAGCTTCTCGACCTCAGGATACCTTGTCTCTGCGTCCAACATCCTTCTGCTGAGGTAGAAAATGACCTTTTCAACACCCTCATAGAGTTGCACCACCACCGAAGCGATGGACGTGTCAGCTACTGATAAGTAGATATAGAACGGCCTGTCTTGTTGGGGTGGAACTAGCACAGGCGGCGTTGTTAGATACCGCTTAATCTCGTCAAACGCCTGCTGTTGTTCTGCCCCCCAGTGAAACTCGTCATCAGATTTAATCTTCACCAACGCCATGAACGGCTCAATTCGTCCTGACAGGTTAGAGATGAATCGTCGGACGAAGTTGATCTTGCCGATAAGACGTTGGAGCTCCTTCTTCGTGGTAGGCGGCTGCATGGTACGCACTTGCCCCTTGACTTTTCGGGCCGATCTCAATTCCTCGTTCATGAACCGGAAAACCTAGGAACTGACCAGCCGTCACACCAAAGGCACACTTCTTTGGATTCATTCTCAGTCCGAATTTCCGAGTTCGGTCTAGGATGCGTCGCAAATCATCCAAGTGTCCCTCCATGGAGACAGACTTGACCACCACATCATCGATGTAGATTTCCACCAACTTGCCAATCAGATCATGAAAGATATAATTCATGGCTCTTTGGTACGTTGCACCAGCATTCTTCAACCCAAAGGTCATGACTACATATTCAAACAAGCCCACTGACCCTGGTACTCGAATGCGGTCTTGTGTATATCTTCTGGAGCCATGAAGATTTGGTTATAGCCGGCATTGCCATCCATGAAGCTCAACACCTTGTGGCCAGCAGCTGCATTGATCAACGTTTCTGCCACAGGCATCGGATATTCATCCTTTGGAGTGGCTCTGTTGAGATCTCGGAAATCTATGGCCACACGCCATCGGCCGTCCTTCTTCTCTACAGGTACGATCATCGGAGATCCATTCAGCATATCTGCAAGGCCTGATGAACCCGGCGGCCAACATCTTCTCGATCTCTTTCTTGACCTCTTCCAGAATTTCGGCCTTCATCTGACGTGCTCGTTGTTGGAATGGCCGAAATGCTTTCTTAAGAGGGAGCCGATGCTCAATGATGCTCCTGTCTAACCCAGGCATCTCTGTGTAATCTCATGCAAAGCAATCTGGGTATTCTTTTAACAGAGCTATCATCTGGCTCCTGAGATGTGGATCTAACTTCTTGCTGATAAAAGTTGGTCGTGGCTTATCCCCAGGACCAATGTCGACTTCTTCTAGCTCATCAGCCGATGTAAACCCATACCCTAGCTTTCCGTCACCTGTGAGATCGACACTAAATACAGGGAAAACGTATGGTAAGGATAATATGGGCCGATTGCTGGAATCGGCCTTCATTTTGATTGTAACCAGGATTTTTGGGAAGTACCGGAGCCGATCGCGTGGAACGGCTTCCTCTTTGTCCTTGTTATGAGAGCGGCTGCCCTCGTCTCTGTCCTTACCAGAGTGGCGCCCAGGTCCTACCATGTTGATGCTGAACGAGAAACCTGGCTGGCACCTCCCAGGGTAAGTGCACTCCACCATGTTAACGGCGGGGAAAGGGTGTGTGTCGACTTTCATGGCGTGCGGCTGAAAATTAGACGCCCTTGTTCTATCGCCATTTGTATCTGCCGACGCCACACCCTGCGGTCGTTGGTGGTATGGGTGAACGTGTTATGCCACTTGCGGTATGGCTTTCCGTTCAGCTCCTGTGCCGTGGGGATTTTGTGGCCTTCGGGTACCTTTAGTCTGCTTCTCCTTAAGTAAGAGGTCGAAAATTTGCTCAGCTTTGGTCACGTCGAAGTCAAACCCTCTTGGGGGACCTTGTGGCTTAACCCATTTGCAGGACACGGGGCTTGCCCCCCGAGTCCATTCAGCCACTGCTACCTCTTGATCTCCCGCAGAGTCTTCATCTTCATTTGCCTCAACCAGGACTACCGCACGCTTGAACTTATCCTGGTACAACTCTGGGTGGCGCTGTTCGTATAATGACAGCTTTTGAACCATATGCGCCAGTGAAGGGTAGTCTGCTTGGGAAGCCATATCCTTGATCGGTGAGGCGAGACCCACCACCGCCAACTCGACTGCTTCTTTTACAGTCAAACGAGCCGAATAGCATCGGTTCCTAACGGTCCTGAAGCGCTGGATGTATTCGACACTTGTTTCTCCGCGCTTCGTCGTACTTGTGCTAGATCGGCAATGCCAGCCTCGGAAGCCTCTGAGTGATACTGCATGTGGAACTGTTCTTCCAGCTGCTTCCAAGTCCGGATTGAGTCTGGTGGCAGCGATGTGTACCACCCGAAAGCCGATCCTGTGAGGGACTGTGCGAAGAACCTCACACGTAGTTCATCTGATGCTGGAGATCGTGCCCAGCTGCGCCAAATATCGGCTCACATGCTCGATTGAGCTGGAGCCAGCTGACCCACTAAACTTGGAGAATTCGGGGAGCCGATATTTGGGTGGTAGTGGGATCAAATCGTACTCGTTGGGGTACGGCTTGGAATAGCCGATTGCCCTCCTTTTCGGCACCATGCCGAACTGGTCTCTTAAGATTGTGCCGATCTGATCCGCGGTGCTGGCTGCAGGAGTCAAGCTCCGAAGATTCGCTGGAGTGGCATACTTAGCCAGCCACGCTTGCTTCTCAAGCTCGAGCCAGCTGCAGGAGTTGAGCTGCGGAGGTTCGTCGGAGTGGCATACTTAGCTAGCCACGTCCGCTTCTCAAGATCTGATCCGAAGCTCCTCCTGCTGTTCCGAAGTCCCTGCTGTTGCGATCGGTCGTGAGTGCCCGATTCTTGCAGTCGGCACGTATGTGCACGTGTACCCGTGAGGGATCTCCTTAGGCGCCTCATACAAGAGCTGGTAATCACTAGGGTCACCACCGATCTTGTAGACGACGAATGCCGGTGAACTCGGCACTTCTGGTGCTGCCAACGCGAACGGCAGCGGTGGTCGGGACTGGAGTGGTATCTCTGCTTGGTAAGTCCCTATAGCAGGTCCTGACGGAGAGTACTGATGCCTCATGATTTCCTGGATCACCCGAAGGGCGACACGCTCCAAAGTGTTCACCAGGCTCTTAGAATGGCGGTGCAGCGAATGAGCTACCATGAAATTAATCTCTCGACGCGAGACACTGGTGCGTTCTTCGAAGGGGTAGACAGGTCCACTCCATCGAGCGCGCCTTCAGGTGAGAACCCTTTCCACCTAATGCCGTGTGAGCGGGTCCTCTGGAAAGAGCCGATGAGGTCGGCTTCGAGGATAGCTTTGACCTCGTCATACTTCTTCTTGAGCTCCTCAGTCAGATCTTCATACGTGACTGGAGTACCTTCCGCCATCTCAGATGTAGATGGCGATGCAGTTGATGACGAACACGGTCCCACCGGGCGTGCCAGAATGTGTTGCGGTCAGAAACCCACCGGCGAGCAACGACGGGCAACACAGTAGAGCCGGGAGGCTCCCAGGACTGCGGCTGGCCCTGGTCCCTCGAGCGACGGCCCGCAAAGCCTCGGCACGCACGTCCGATGCTGGTGCAAGGGCGTGCCACCTGACCTATACCTGGTCGGGAAGGTGATGGATTTGCTTCGCTTAGTTTCCTGCATGGCATACACGTAAACATTAAATACGAGCCTCGATCGGCTCTCAGGTTATCCTGTGAATCGGCTCAAGGAGCCGATCCACCCATGATTCGTATGAGGTCTACGATCACATGGTGGTCCTGCTTGATCAATATAAAGCTAAAACGACCTACGATGATTTAGGGTTTTCACCACATAATCGGAACATCCTACGCGTGATTGAGCCTGACAGCCACGCACGGTGATAATAAACCAACCCTAGACAAGGCCTAAAAACCAACATGAAGTTGATCCCCGGAACATCTTATCTAGGGCTAGCAAACTACACCCTACGTGCTACTCGGATCCTTCAACCCGTTTGCAAGGCCTAACTATGCAGATATTAAACTAATCCTTGAAGAACAAGGAGCAATCATAACGGATCGGATCTGCTAAACAATGATCAAGCGAGGTGCCGCCCTTACACCTAAGATAGGTGTAAGGGCGGCTAGACGTCTAAGGGTTGCATGGACGAAAGCATGTGACACGATGAAACAATGCTAACCCTAACACATCTATGATAACTACGCTGCTCGCCATCAACAAGGCTTCGGCACGAGCAACGCATGAACAACGAATAAACGTATACTTGCCTAGATCGCAAGATGCGATCTAGGCAGACATGATGCTTACCCGGAAGAAACCCTCGAAACAAGGGGTTGGCGATGCGCCTAGATTGGTTTGTGATGAACGTGATTGTTGTTTTTTTCTCAATAACCCTAGATACATATTTATAGTCCGTAGATTTTCTAACGTGGGAATAATCCCAACCGTGCACGAGCCAAATTCTATCTAACCGACACGTATCCTACTATATTTACAGATACACGGGCAAACTAGCCCAAACTTTGTATACAAGGCCGATTCATGTATATCTTCCGCGTATATTCTTCAAGCCCATCTTAATCGCGGCCCACCTCTGATCCGGTCAAATTCTGGTGATAACAGCTTCATTGTCGGATCTTGTGAGCTGCCTAACATGATCAAGATCATCTATCTGTAATTCTATATGTTGTGTTTGTCGGGATCCGATGGATAGAGAATACTATATTATGTTGATTATCAATCTATTACCTATGTGTTGTTTATGATCTTGCATGCTCTCCGTTATTAGTAGAGGCTCTGGCCAAGTTTTTACTCTTAACTCCAAGAGGGAGTATTTATGCTCGATAGTGGGTTCATGCCTCCATTAAATGCGGGACGGTGACGAGAAAGTTCTAAGGTTGTGGATGTGCTGTTGCCACTAGGGATAAAACATTGATGCTATGTCCGAGGATGTAGTTATTGATTACATTACGCACCATACTTAATGCAATTGTCTGTTGTTTGCAACTTAATACTGGAAGGGGTTCGGATGATAACCTCGAAGGTGGACTTTTTAGGCATAGATGCATGCTTGGATAGCGGTCTATGTACTTTGTCGTAATGCCCAATTAAATCTCACAATACTCATCATATCATGTATGTGCATGGTCATGCCCTCTCTATTTGTCAATTGCCCGACTGTAATTTGTTCACCCAACATGCTATTTATCTTATGGGAGAGACACCTCTAGTGAACTGTGGACCCCGGTCCATTCTTTTACATTGAATACAATCTATCGCAATACTTGTTCTACTCGTTTTCTCGCAAACAATCATCATCCACACTATACATCTAATCCTTTGTTACAGCAAGCCGGTGAGATTGACAACCTCACTGTTTCGTTGGGGCAAAGTACTTTGGTTGTGTTGTGAAGGTTCCACGTTGGCGCCGGAATCCCTGGTGTTGCGCCGCACTACATCCCGCTGCCATCAACCTTCAACGTGCTTCTTGGCTCCTCCTGGTTCGATAAACCTTGGTTTCTTTCTGAGGGAAAACGTGCCGCTGTACGCATCACACCTTCCTCTTGGGGTTCCCAACGGGCGCGTGCTGTACGCGTATCAATCATTTTTTCTGGCGCCGTTGCCGGGGAGATCAAGACACGCTGCAAGGGGAGTCTCCACAATCCAATCTCTTTACTTTGTTTTTGTCTTGCTTTATTTTATTTACTACTTTGTTTGCTGCACTTATATCAAAACACAAAAAAATTAGTTGCTAGCTTTACTTTATTTACTGTCTTGCACTCTATATCAAAAACACAAAAAAATTAGTTACTTGCATTTATTTTATCTAGTTTGCTTTATTTACTACTGCTAAAATGGGTACTCCTGAAAATACTAAGTTGTGTGATTTCACTAGTTAGGCTTAATGGAAAACAACAAAAATATTAGAGATCTTTATAGTATTTATCTTGAGTTAGGACATGAGGTGTTTGAAGAGAAAATTAAAAAACCTATGGAACTTTATATGCATGATAATGCCAATGTTATTAGTATGAATGCTTTGAACACCATTGTTGCGAATGCTATGGAAGAATTTAAGCTTGGGGAAGCTGGTTTTGATGAGCATGATATTTTTAGTCCCCCAAGCATGGAGGAGAAAATTTACTTTGATGATACTTTACCTCCTATATATGATGATTACAATGATGACTATCATCCACCTACTATTGAGGAGAAAATTAATTATGATTATACTATGCCTCCTATATTTGATGATTATGGTGATAATGATAGCTACCTTGTTGAATTTGCTCCCTCTACAATTAATAAGAATGACTATGCTTATGTGGAGAGTAATGATACTTTTATGCATGTGAATAAGAATGCTTTATGTGATAGTTATATTGTTGAGTTTGTTCATGATGCCACTGAAAGTTATTATGAGAGAGGGAAACATGGTTATATGCATCTTAATAATATTAAGTTTCCCCTCTATATGCTGAAAATTTTGAAGTTACTTGTGTTTTATCTTCCTATGCTTGTCACTTTGTTCTTCATGAATTTATTTGTGTACAAGATTCCTTTCCATAGGAAGTCGGTTAGGCTTAAATTTGTTCCATACTTGCTTTTTGATGCTCTCTTTTGCTTCAAATACTATCTCTTGCGAGTGCATCATTAAAACTGCTGAGCCCATCTTAATGGCTATAAAGAAAGAATTTCTTGGGAGATAACCCATGTGTTTATTTTACTACAGTAATTTTGTTTTTTATTTTGAGTCTTGGAAGTTGTTACTACTGTAGAAACCTCTCCTTATCTTAGTTTTATTGCATTGTTGTGCCAAGTAAAGTCTTTGATAGTAAGGTTCATAGTAGATTTGGATTACTGCGCAGAAACAGATTTCTTGCTGTCACGAATCTGGGCCTAATTCTTTGTAGGTAACTCAGTAAATTATGCCAATTTACGTGCGTGATCCTCAGATAAGTACACAACTTTCATTCAATTTGAGCATTTTCATTTGAGCAAGTCTGGTGCCTCAATCAAATCCGTCTTTACGGACTGTTCTGTTTTGAAAGATTCTGCCTTTTATTTCGCATTGCCTCTTTTGCTATGGTGGATGAATTTCTTTGCTTCATTAATGTCCAGTAGCTTTGTGCAATGTCCAGAAGTGTTAAGAATGAATATGTCACCTCTGAACATGTGAATTTTTATTATGCACTAACCCTCTAATGAGTTGTTTCGAGTTTGGTGTGGAGGAAGTTTTCAAGGATCAAGAGAGGAGGATGATACAATATGATCAAGGAGAGTGAAAGCTCTAAGCTTGGGGATGCCCCGGTGGTTCACCCCTGCATATTTATGCTCGATAGTGGGTTCATACCTCCATTAAATCTGGGACAGTGACAGAAAGTTCTAAGGTTGTGGATGTGCTGTTGCCACTAGGGATAAAACATTGATGCTATGTCCGAGGATGTAGTTATTGATTACATTACGCACCATACTTAATGCAATTGTCTGTTGTTTGCAACTTAATACCGGAAGGGGTTCGGATGATAACCTGAAGGTGGACTTTTTAGGCATAGATGCATGCTTGGATAGCGGTCTATGTACTTTGTCGTAATGCCCAATTAAATCTCACAATACTCATCATATCATGTATGTGCATGGTCATGCCCTCTCTATTTGTCAATTGCCCGACCGTAATTTGTTCACCCAACATGCTATTTATCTTATGGGAGAGACACCTCTAGTGAACTGTGGACCCCGGTCCATTCTTTTACATTGAATACAATCTACTCGCAATACTTGTTCTACTCGTTTTCTGCAAACAATCATCATCCACACTATACATCTAATCCTTTGTTACAGCAAGCCGGTGAGATTGACAACCTCACTCGTTTCGTTGGGGCAAAGTACTTTGGTTGTGTTGTGCAGGTTCCACGTTGACGCCGTGAATCCCCGGTGTTGCGCCGCACTACATCCCGCTGCCATCAACCTTCAACGTGCTTCTTGGCTCCTCCTGGTTCGATAAACCTTGGTTTCTTTTTGAGGGAAAACTTGCCGCTGTACGCATCACACCTTCCTCTTGGGGTTCCCAACGGGCGCGTGTTGTACGCGTATCACATTCCAAAGTAAATTACTTGAGTGCTACCTTTAAAAATTCTATTCTTTGCCTTTGCAATATATAACTCATGGAAAAATAGCCTTAAAAACTATTGTGGTGAAGAATATGTAGCTATGTATCTTATTTCTTATAAGTTGCTTGTTGAGCGGTAACCATATTTCTGGGGACGCCACCAACTATTACACCTTTGTTGAATATCATGTGAGTTGCTATGCATGTTCGTCTTGTATGAAGTAAGGGCGATTTTCATGATCAAATGGTTTGAGTATGCATATTGTTAGAGAAGAACATTGGGCCGCTAACTAAAGCCATGAATCATGGTGGAAGTTTCAGTTTGGACAATTAATCCTCAATCTCTTATGAGAATTTTATCTGTTGTTGATTGCTTATGCATTAAAGAGGAGTCCATTATCTGTTGTCTATGTTGTCCCGGTATGGATGTCTAAGTTGAGAATAATGAAAAGCGAGAAATCCAATGCGAACTTTCTCCTTAGACCTTTGTACAGGCGGCATAGAGGTACCCCGTTGTGACACTTGGTTGAAACATATGCTATGCAATGATAATCCATGTTAATCCAAGCTAATTAGGACAAGGTGCGAGCACTATTGGTATATTATGCATGAGGCTTGCAACTTATATGATATCTTATACATAACACATGTGATTTATTACTACCGTTGACAAAATTGTTTCATGTTTTCAAAATAAAAAGCTCTAGCACAAAAATAGTAATCCATGCTTCCCTCTGCGAAGGGCCAATCTTTTACTTTATTGTTGAGTCAGTTTACCTACTTCCTTCTATCTTAGAAGCAAACACTTGTGTCAACTGTGTGCATTGATTCTTACATGTTTACTTATTGCACTTGTTATATTGCTTTGTGTTGATAATTATCCATGAGATATACATGTTACAAGTTGAAAGCAACTGCTGAAACTTATATCTTCCTTTATGTTGCTTCAATTCTTTCTACTAAGAATTTATTGCTTCATGAGTAACTCTTATGCAAGTCTTATTGATGCTTGTCTTGAAAGTATTATTCATGAAAAGTCTTTGCTATATGATTCATTTGTTTACTCATTATCTTCACCATTGCTTCGAATCGCTGCATTCATCTCATATGCTTTACAATAGTATTGATCAAGATTATGATAGCATGTCACCTAAGAAATTATTCTTGTTATCGTTTACCTACTCGAGGGCGAGTAGGAACTAAGCTTGGGGATGCTTGATACGTCTCAAACGTATATATAATTTCTTATGTTCCATGCTACTTTTATGATGATACTCACATGTTTTATACACATTATATGTCATTATTATGCGTTTTCCGGAACTAACCTATTGACAAGATGCCGAAGTGCCAGTTCCTGTTTTCTGCTGTTTTTGGTTTCAGAAATCCTAGTAAGGAAATATTCTCGGAATTGGACGAAATCAACGCCCAGCATCTTATAATTCCACGAAGCTTCCAGAACACCCAAGAGGCACCAGAGGGGAGCACTGGTGGCCCCACACGTGTGGGCGGCGCGGCTAAGGAGCCAGGCGCGCCCCCCTATTGTGGCTGCCCCGTAACCCTTCCGACTCCACCTCTTCGCCTATAAGAAGCCCCCTGACCTAAATCTTCGATACGGAAAAGCCACGGTACGAGAAACCTTCCAGAGCTGCCGCCATCGCGAAGCCAAGATCTGGGGGATAGGAGTCTCTGTTCCGGCACACCGCCGGGACGGGGAAGTGCCCCCGGAAGGCATCTCCATCGACACCACCGCATCTTCATCGACGCTGCTGTCTCCCATGAGGAGGGAGTAGTTCTCCATCGAGGCTAAGAGCTGTACCGGTAGCTATGTGGTTAATCTCTCTCTCCCATGTACTTCAATACAATGATCTCATGAGCTGCCTTACATGATTGAGATCTATATGATGAGCTTGTAATCTAGATGTCGTTATGCTATTCAAGTGGATTTTACTTATGTGATCTCCGGAGACTCCTTGTCCCACATGTGTAAAGGTGACAGTGTGTGCACCGTGTGGGTCTCTTAGGCTATATTTCACAGAATACTTATTCACCGAGTTATGATTTGAGTTGGATGTCTCTATGAAATTGTGGTGTGTTAGTACCTCCTATGAATGCTCACGAGTGACGGCGTGGGGTGTTTATTAGTACTTGGGAATACATCTTTAAGGTTTGCCTACATGATGAATTAGTGTTCGTTATCTTGCCGAGAGAGTAATTCAGAATAGCATAGTGAAGTGCTTATTTATATTCCTTTATGATTGCAATGTGCTTTATATCACTATTAATCTATGTGCTACTCTAGTGATGTTATTAAAGTAGTCTATTCCTCCTCCATGATGTAATGGTGACAAGTGTGTGCATCATGTAGTACTTGGTGTAGTTTATGATTGTGATCTCTTGTAGATTATGAAGTTAACTATTACTATGATGGTATTGATGTGATCTATTCCCCCTTTCATAGCTTGATGGTGACAAGTGTGCATGCTATGTTAGTACTCGGTATAATTGCGTTGGTCTATCATGCACTCTAAGGTTATTTAAATATGAACATCGAATGTTGTGGAGCTTGTTAACTCCGGCATTGAGGTGCTCTTGTAGCCCTACACAATTAATGGTGTTCATTGATACGTCTCCGACGTATCGATAATTTCTTATGTTCCATGCCACATTATTGATGATATCTACATGTTTTATGCACACTTTATGTCATATTCGTGCATTTTCTGGGACTAACCTATTAACGAGATGCCGAAGAGCCGATTGTCTGTTTTCTGCTGTTTTTGGTTTCAGAAATCCTAGTAACGAAATATTCTCGGAATTGGACGAAATCAACGCCCAGGGTCCTATTTTGCCACGAAGCTTCCAGAAGACCGAAGGAGAGTCGAAGTGGGGCCACGAGGTGGCCAGACACCAGGGCGGCGCGGCCTAGGCCCTCGCCGCGCCGACCTATGGTGTGGGCCCCTCGTGCCGCCTCTTTACCTGCCCTTCCGCCTACAAATAGCCTCCATCGTGAAACCCCCAGTAGCGAGAGCCACGATACGGAAAACCTACCGAGACGCCGCCGCCGCCAATCCCATCTCGGGGGATTCCGGAGATCTCCTCCGGCACCCTGCCGGAGAGGGGATTCATCTCCCGGAGGACTCTTCACCGCCATGGTCGCCTCCGGAGTGATGAGTGAGTAGTTCACCCCTGGACTATGGGTCCATAGCAGTAGCTAGATGGTTGTCTTCTCCTCATTGTGCTTCATTGTTGGATCTTGTGAGCTGCCTAACATGATCAAGATCATCTATCCGTAATACTATATGTTGTGTTTGTCGGGATCCGATGGATAGAGAATACTATGTTATGTTAATTATCAAGTTATTACCTATGTGTTGTTTATGATCTTGCATGCTCTCCGTTATTAGTAGAGGCTCTGGCCAAGTTTTTGCTCTTAACTCCAAGAGGGAGTATTTATGCTCGATAGTGGGTTCATGCCTCCATTAAATGCGGGACGGTGACGGAAAGTTCTAAGGTTGTGGATGTGCTTGTTGCCACTAGGGATAAAACATTGATGCTATGTCTAAGGATGTAGTTATTGATTACATTACGCACCATACTTAATGCAATTGTCCGTTGTTTTGCAACTTAATACTGGAAGGGGTTCGGATGATAACTCTGAAGGTGGACTTTTTAGGCATAGATGCATGCTTGGATAGCGGTCTATGTACTTTGTCGTAATGCCCAATTAAATCTCACTATATTTATCATGTCATGTATGTGCATTGTTATGCCCTCTCTATTTGTCAATTGCCCGACTGTAATTTGTTCACCCAACATGCTTTTATCTTATGGGAGAGACACCTCTAGTGAACTGTGGACCCCGGTCCTATTCTTTACATCACATACAATCTACTGCAATACTTGTTTCTATCGTTTTTCGCAAACAATCATCTTCCACACAATACGGTTAATCCTTTGTTACAGCAAGCCGGTGAGATTGACAACCTCACTGTTTCGTTGGGGCAAAGTACTTTGGTTGTGTTGTGCAGGTTCCACGTTGGCGCTGGGAATCTCTGGTGTTGCGCCGCACTACATCCCGCGGCCATCAACCTTCAACGTGCTTCTTGACTCCTACTGGTTCGATTAAACCTTGGTTTCTTACTGAGGGAAACTTGCCGCTGTGCGCATCACACCTTCCTCTTGGGGTTCCCAACGGACGTGTCAACTACACGCATCAAGCGAATTTCTGGCGCCGTTGCCGGGGAGATCAAGACACGCTGCCAGGGGAGTCTCCACAATCCAATCTCTTTACTTTGTTTTTGTCTTGCTTTATTTTATTTACTACTTTGTTTGCTGCATTATATCAAAACACAAAAAAATTAGTTTCTAGCTTTACTTTATTTACTGTCTTGCACTCTATATCAAAAACACAAAAAATTAGTTACTTGCATTTACTTTATCTAGTTTGCTTTATTTACTACTGTTAAAATGGCCACTCCTGAAAATACTAAGTTGTGTGACTGTTGACGTCAGAAACCCCCTGGCGGGCAGAGACGGGCAACACGGTAGAGCCGGGAACAACTAGGGCTGCGGCTGGCCCCAGTCCCTCAGACGACGGCCCGCAAAGCCTCCTGGTCGCACGTCCGATGTTTATCACAAGGGCGTGCCACCTGACCTATACCTGGTCGGGAAGGTGTGGATGATGCCTCGCTTAGTTTCCTGCAGGGCACACACGTAAACGTTAAATACGAGCCTCGATCGGCTCTCGAGTTATCTCCGTGAATCGGCTCGAAGAGCCGATCCACCCATGATCCGGATGGGGTGTCCGAATATATGGTGGTCCTGCTTGATCAAGGTAAAGGTAATGAGATCCACGACGATTTAGGGTTTTCACCGCATAATCGGATCATCCTACTCACGATTGGGCCTCGCGCTCGCGCACGGTGACCGTAAGCCGATCCTAGACAGGGCCTAAAAACCAACACGAGGTTGATCCTCGGAACATCCTTTCTAGGGCTAGCAAACGCCACCCTACACGCCGCTGGATCCTCCAACCCTTTGTAAGGCCTAACTATTGCGGATGTTAAACTAATCCTTGATGAAACAAGGAGCAACCGTAACGGATCAGATCTACTAAACTATGATCAAGCGGGTGCCGCCCCTACACCTAAGATAGGTGTAAGGGCGGCTAGACATGCAAGGGTTGCACTACGAAAGCATGTAATATGAAGAACAATGCTAACCCTAACATGTCTAAGATAACTACGTTGCTCGCCATCAAAAAGGCTTCGGTACGAGCAACGCATGAACAACGTGGGCAGGCTTGTGCTTGCCTAGATCGCAAGATGCGATCTAGGCAGCATGATGCTTACCGGTAGAAACCCTCGAGACGAAGGAGTTGGCGATGCGCCGAGATTTGTTTGTGGTTGAACGTTGGTTGTTGTTTATTCCATAAACCCTAGATACATATTTATAGTCCAGCGGACTTTCTAACGTGGGCGTGCACCAAACCGTGCACGAGTAAGATTCTAACTTCTAAACTAAGATGCGATCTAATATGTTACAGATACATGGGCAAACAAGCCCAACTTGGTATAAAAGGCCGACTCACGTATTTCTTCTACATATATATTCTTCACGTCCATCTTGATCACGGCCCACCTCTGACTTGGTCAAATTCTGGTGATAACACATGCCCCCCTGGTTTTGGCAATGATAATTCCAAAACCACTCTGTTTTTTTTTCTTCGAAGGGTCATGTCGTTGCAGAGCAGAACTGCCGCAATATTCTTCATCATGATGCCCTGTCCTTTCAGCTTCTCTGCACAATTTGACAGCTTTAGCATCACCTCCTTGGAAACTGCAATAGCATTAAATTCCCACCAGATTTCTCATTATTTATCCGTGCCGACCGATTAGCTCTCTTCATCCCCTTCTTCTGTTCTAGATATCAGCACCCAAAACCCTCTTCTTCTCCAGCCATGTCATCTTCTTCCTTCTCTTCCGCCTCTCTCCAATCCTTTTCCTCAGGCGAATTGATTCCAGAGCACAACCAGATGGAGACGTACAACCGCCGGGCTCCCAAGCATTGGGACAGGCGGGAGTGGGACTTCGACTACGTGCCGGAGGGTGAAGACCTTGTCTGGTCAGATGGGGCCATGCCCCTAACCGATGGAGAAGATGACCTCAGGTACCTGGTCGACGGAGTACTGGAGGCGGAGAGCGACAACGACGACCCTCCCTTCCGGGGTAAATTCACCTCCGTCACCAAAGCAGAAGAGGACGACGAAGAAGAAGACGCCTCCTCCGACTTGAAGAAGGAACAGGAGGATGTACACCTCCTCCGACGAACCACCACCAAAGCGTATCCGGGGCTGGGCTTGGTCAGACGAGGACGATGATGATGACGAGGAAGAGGCCTCTGCTGAAGGTCACAGTAGCAGCCACGAGGAACTCGCCGCCGACAGCAACGGCGACAGCCACCTTAGTGACGGCAAAGACAGAAATAGCCCTTAGAGTAGGGATTCACTAGCATAGAGCTGGTAGGTAGTAATCCGTTCCCTCTTGTTGAACAATCGGCTTCTCCTTGTAAGAAATTTTATTATCAATGAAAACTTCTTTTGATTTTGCCGATGTCCTGTGTGCTCGATTCAGCTGATTCTTCCTCATCTGACTTTGTCGACCGTTAGCCCAATCAACGTCCAATGACCGATGGCAACGCATCGGTCTCTCACGATAAATCTGCGAAACGGGTCAATTCAGTCACCTCCCCAGATTAGCCGGTATGACCGATGATAATAATGCCGCCACTCGCAGTAAGCCGTGGGTTTAGCCGTGAGCAGGTGTCTTTACAAGGGCCCTGGAACTGTCGCTGAATCAGCTTGGAACTAGCCGATTCCAACTAGCCGATTCCAACGAAATCGGCTCTCCGAAACAAAGATATTTTAGGGCGAGCTGCCCCCCGAGCCTCTTCAATCCACTTCTTGCAGGTCAGATCAGCTCCTTCCCTAACCTGATTTGCACGTCCATGTATACCTCTTGAGTCGATGGCCATGCATCGGCTTTTATATCCTTAAGTCGATGACTGCTGCATCGGCTGTGCTCAGAATTTTTTTTGATTTTTTTTATCGGCCGATTCAAAATCGGCCTCCATACCTTACTGCCCATCATCCCACATGCTTGGGAAATACTTCTTGAGGTGTTGACCATTGACGGCTACTGGGAACTTCTGTCCGTCCAACTCTTCCAACATATATGCATTACCTTTCAAGGCCTGGACGACTTTGTACGGACCGTGCCAATTAGGAGACCACTTGCCATATGCCTTGTCTCTGGTTCCTAACGGCAACACAGCTTCCCATACCAGATCACCAACTTGAAACTCCTTTGGTCTAACCTTCTTATTGTAGGCATGAGCTACCCTGGCTTTGTTCTCCTTAATCTTCTCCAATGACCAAAGCCTAAGTTCTCATATGCGTCCTCAATAGTGTCACTCATCAAAGCTGCATATTCTTCCGCTCGTCGGATCATTCTGAAACGTGACACGTCTTGATCCAGCCGTAATTTCCCAAGGTAATACGGCTTCCGTCCATAGACAAGCCGGTACGGCGAAGTCTTTATAGCTCCATGGCACGACATGCGGTAGGCCCATAATGCTTCTGATAACTTCTCGTGCCAATCCCTAGGGTTCTCATCAATCTTTCTCTTGATCAGCTTGATTAAACTCTGGTTGGACGCTTCAGCTTGCCCATTAGCCTTTCAGCATTTCCTGAATTCTTTAGAAACAAAGACCGAACCTCCATCGGTCGTGATAGTTTGGGGAATCCCGAACCTATGAATCACGTGTTCTTTCACAAACTGAATCACATCTTCTGACTTCACCTTCTTCATAGGGACGGCTTCCACCCACTTGGTGAAGTAGTCTGTGATGGCCAAAATCCACTCATGTTTTTTACTCGACGCCGGATGGATTTTGCCGATCATATCCATGCCCCACCCCGGAACGGCCAAGGCTTGATGATAGGGTTCATCGCCGATGCTTGGCACCATCCGAATCTTCCCAAACATCCGGCATGCTTGGCACCCCTTATAGTAATTGAAGCAGTCCTCAAGCATGGTGGGCCAATAAAACCCCGAGCGCCCGACTAGCCACTTCATCTTGTGAGCCGACCGATGAGTTCCACGGGCGCCTTCGTGCACCTCATGTAAGAGCCGATTAGACTCAGCTGGTCCCAGGCACTTGAGTAATAACCCTTCCAACGTCCTGTAGAACAGATCGTCTCCTATGAGGACATACTTCATGGCTTTGTATCTTATCCGTTTGGGTTCCCCCCGAGCCGAATCTTTTAAATAATTGAAGATCTCGGCTCTCCAATCATCCTGTTCCAGGAATTGCACCTGGACTTCCGACCCTTCAGGGTGTCTATATAGCCTCGACGCCATTTGTGCGAGATTGTTGGCCTCGGTGTTTTGGGCTCTTGGGACCCAATTAAAGTTGATGTACCGAAATTGTGTCATCAACTCACGGCATTCCATCCAATATGGGAAAAGTGTTTCACTTTCGCACTTGTATTCATCCGTGAGCTGGTTAATCACCAACTTAGAGTCTCCAAAAAGCTCTACTGCTTCTGCCCCGGCTTCTAGTAGCAATTCCATCCCCTTACGTACTGCCTCATACTCTGCCACATTGTTAGTACAAGGGGTAGATAATCTGATGGAGAAAGAGTACTCGCCCCCGAGGCGACACGAGCGAATACCGATGCCACAACCATCGTCGCAAGCCGATCCATCGAAGAACGTAGCCCATGCACGTATGGATAGTGCTGCTATATTGGTACCGATTCGCTCAGCTATGAGATCGGCCAACGCTTGCCCTTTGATCGCTTTCGCAGGCTGGTACCGGAGATCGAATTCGACAACGCAAACATCCACTTACCCGCCGGCCTTTCAACACAGGGGCCGACAGCATGTGCTTGACAACATCTGACTTGCAGATGACGAAGATCTCTGCCGTTAAAAGGATGTGGTGCAGCTTGGTGCAGGTAAAGAATAGGCAGAGGCACAGTTTTTCGACCTCATGATACCTCGTCTCCGCGTCCAACATCCTTCTGCTGAGGTAGAAAACGACCCTTTCGACGCCTTCGTGGAGTTGCACCACCACCGAGGCGATGGACGTGTCAGCCACTGATAGGTAGATGTAGAACGGCTTGTCTTGTCGGGGCGGAACTAGCACAGGCGGCGTCGTCAGATACCTTTTAATTTCATCGAACGCCTGCTGCTGTTCTTCCCCCGGTGAAATTCGTCGTCGGACTTGGTCTTCACCGGCGCCATAAATGGCTCGATTCGTCCCGACAGATTGGAGATGAATCGTCGGACAAAATTGATCTTGCCAATGAGACGCTGGAGCTCCTTCTTCGTGGTGGGCGGCTGCATGGTGCGCACCGCCTCTTGACTCTTCAGGCCGATTTCGATTCCTCGTTCATGAACCAGAAACCTAGGAACTGACCAGCCGTCACACCGAAGGCACACTTCTTCGGGTTCATTCTCAGTCCGAACTTCCGAGTTCGGTCTAGGACGCGCCGTAAATCATCCAAGTGTCCCTCCATGGAAACAGATTTGACTACGACGTCGTCGATATAGATTTCCACCAACTTACCGATCAAATCGTGAAATATATAGTTCATAGCTCGTTGGTACGTTGCACCAGCATTCTTCAATCCAAAGGTCATCACTACATATTCAAACAAGCCTACCGCCCCTGGTACTCTGAATGCGGTCTTGTGTATGTCTTCTGGAGCCATGAAGATTTGATTGTAGCCGGCGTTGCCATCCATGAAGCTCAACACCTTGTGGCCAGCAGCTGCATTGATCAGTGTCTCTGCCACAGGCATTGGATATTCGTCCTTGGGGGTGGCTCTGTTGAGATCTCTGAAATCGATGGCCACACGCCATCGGCCATCCTTCTTCTCTACAGGCACGATACTGGAGATCCACTCAGAGCATACCTGCATGGCCTGATGAACCCGGCGGCCAACATCTTCTCGATTTCTTTCTTGACCTCCTCCAGAATTTCGGCTCTCATCTGACGTGCTCGTTGCTGGAACGGCCGAAATCCTTTCTTAAGAGGGAGCCGATGTTCGATGATGCTTCTGTCTAACCCAGGCATCTCTGTATAGTCCCAAGCGAAGCAATCTGGGTATTCTTTCAGCAGAGCAATCATCTGGCTCCTGAGCTGTGGATCCAACTTCTTACTGATGAAAGTTGGTCGCGGCTTGTCCCCATGGCCGATGTCGACTTCCTCCAGCTCATCGGCCGAGGTGAACCCATACCCCAGCTTTCCGTCCCCTGTGAGGTCGACGCCAAATACTGGGAGAGCGGGCGGCGCGGATAATACGGTCCGATCGCTAGAATCGGCCTCCATCTTGATCATCACCAGGACTTGGTGGCAGTGTCGGAGCTGGTTGCGTGGGTTGGCTCCTTCTTCACTCTCGCTATGAGAGCAGCTGCCCTCATCACTACCCTTACCAGGGCGGTACCCAAGTTCTACCATGTTGATGCTGAACAAGTGTCCGGGTTGGCCCTGGGAGCGGGTTCTGTGGAAAGAGCCGATGAGTTCGGCTTCGAGGACCGCCTTGATTTCGTCATGCTTCTTCTTGAGCTCATCAGGCAGATCCTCGTACTTGACCGGAGTGTCTTCCGCCATCTCGGATGTAGATGGCGATGTTGTGGATGTCGAAGGCTGTCCCACCGGCGTGCGAGAATGTGTTGACGTCGAAACCCCCCGGCGGGCGAGAGACGGGCAACACGGTAGAGCCGGGAACAACTAGGGCTGCGGCTGGCCCCGAGTCCCTCGGAGCGACGGCCCGCAAAGCCTCCCCGGTCGCACGTCCGATGTTTATCACAAGGGCGTGCCACCCGACCTATACCTGGTCAGGAAGGTGTGGATGATGCCTCGCTTAGTTTCCTGCAGGGCACACACGTAAACGTTAAATACGAGCCTCGATCGGCTCTCAGGTTATCCTGTGAATCGGCTCGAAGAGCCGATCCACCCATGATCCGGACGGGGTGTCCGAATATATGGTGGTCCTGCTTGATCAAGGTAAAGGTAATGAGATCCACGACGATTTAGGGTTTTCACCGCATAATCGGATCATCCTACTCACGATTGGGCCTCGCGCTCGCGCACGGTGACCGTAAGCCGATCCTAGACAGGGCCTAAAAACCAACACGAGGTTGATCCTCGGAACATCCTTTCTAGGGCTAGCAAACGCCACCCTACACGCCGCTGGATCCTACAACCCTTTGTAAGGCCTAACTATTGCGGATGTTAAACTAATCCTTGATGAAACAAGGAGCAACCGTAACGGATCAGATCTACTAAACTATGATCAAGCGGGGTGCCGCCCCTACACCTAAGATAGGTGTAAGGGCGGCTAGACATGCAAGGGTTGCACTACGAAAGCATGTAATATGAAGAACAATGCTAACCCTAACATGTCTAAGATAACTACGTTGCTCGCCATCAAAAAGGCTTCGATACGAGCAACGCATGAACAACGTGGGCAGGCTTGGCTGCCTAGATCGCAAGATGCGATCTAGGCAGCATGATGCTTACCGGTAGAAACCCTCGAGACGAAGGAGTTGGCGATGCGCCGAGATTTTTTGTGGTTGAACGTTGGTTGTTGTTTATTCCATAAACCCTAGATACATATTTATAGTCCAGACGGACTTTCTAACGTGGGCGTGCACCAAACCGTGCACGAGTAAGATTCTAACTTCTAAACTAAGATGCGATCTAATATGTTACGGATACATGGGCAAACAAGCCCAACTTGGTATAAAAGGCCGACTCACGTATTTCTTCTACATATATATTCTTCACGTCCATCTTGATCACGGCCCACCTCTGACTTGGTCAAATTCTGGTGATAACAGTGACTTCACAACCACAAATAATAATGATTTCTTATGCACACCTATTGCTCCACCTGCTACTACAGCAGAATTCTTTGAAATTAAACCTGCTTTACTGAATCTTGTTATGCGAGAGCAATTTTCTGGTGTTAGTTCCGATGATGCTCGCTGCCCATCTCAATAATTTTGTTGAATTGTGTGAAATGCAAAAGTATAAAGATGTAGATGGTGACATTATAAAATTAAAATTGTTTCCTTTCTCATTAAGAGGAAGAGCTAAAGATTGGTTGCTATCTCTCGCCTAAGAATAGTATTGATTCATGGACTAAATGCAAGGATGCTTTTATTGGTAGATATTATCCCCTGCTAAAATTATATCTTTGAGAAGTAGCATAATGAATTTTAAACAATTAGATAATGAACATGTTGCTCAAGCTTGGGAAAGAATGAAATCTTTGGTAAAAAATTGCCCAACCCATGGACTGACTACTTGGATGATCATCAAACCTTTTATACAGGACTGAACTTTTCTTCGCGGAACCTATTGGATTCAGCTGCTGGAGGTACCTTTATGTCCATCACTCTTGGTGAAGCAACAAAGCTCCTTGATAATATGATGATTAATTACTCTGAATGGCACACGGAAAGAGCTCCACAAGGTAAGAAGGTAAATTTGTCGAAGAAACCTCTTCCTTGAGTGATAAGATTGATGATATTATGTCTATGCTTGTGAATGATAGGACTAATGTTGATCCTAATAATGTTCCGTTAGCTTCATTGGTTGCTCAAGAAGAACATGTTGATGTAAACTTCATTAAAAATAATAATTTCAACAACAATGCTTATCGGAACAATTCTAGTAATAACTATAGGCCATATCCTTATAATAATGGTAACGGTTATGCTAATTCTTATGGGAATTCTTACAACAATAATAGGAACACACCCCCTGGACTTGAAGCTATGCTTAAAGAATTTATTAGTACACAAACTTCCTTTAATAAATCTGTTGAGGAAAAGCTCAATAAAATTGATATTCTCGCTTCTAAGGTTGATAGTCTTGCCTCTGATGTTGATCTTTGAAATCGAAAGTTATGCCTAATAGGGATATTGAAAATAAAATTGTTACTACAGCAAATGCCATCCAAGTTAGAATTAATGAGAATATAAGATTAATGGCTGAACTCGCGTGCTAGGTGGGATAGAGAAGAAAATGAAAAACTAGCTAAAGAGAAAAATGTAGCTAAAGTTTGGACTATTACCACCACTAGCAATGCTAATGATTCACATGTTGCTGCACCTCCTACTATTAATGGTAAAATAATTGGTGTTGGCAATGTTTCTACTCCTAGTGCAAAGCGCGCAAAATTACTCGAAACTGCTAAAACTACTGAAACTGGTCTGTGATAAAACTGCTGAAATTTTTTCCAACCTTGGGGACAATGATCCCATTGCTGTAGCTCATAATGATTTAGATTTTGATGATTGCCACATCTCTGAAGTTATAAAGTTCTTACAAAAACTTGCTAAGAGTCCCAATGCTAGCGCTGAAAACTTGGCTTTCACAAAACATATTACAAATGCTCTCATAAAAGCTAGAGAAGAGAAATTAAAACTTGAAACTTCTATTCCTAGGAAGCTAGAAGATGGTTGGGAGCCCATCATTAAAATGAGGGTCAATGATTTTGATTGTAATGCTTTATGTGATCTTGGTGCAAGTATTTCTGTTATGCCTAAGAAAGTCTATGATATGCTTGACTTGCCACCATTGAAAAACAGTTATTTGGATGTTAATCTCGCTGATAATGCTAAAAAGAAACCTTTGGGAAGAGTTGATAATGTTCATATTATGGTTAACAATAACCTTGTCCCCGTTGATTTTGTTGTCTTGGATATTGAATGCAATGCATCTTGCCCCATTATATTGGGAAGACCTTTTCTTCGAACCGTTGGTGCTACTATTGATATGAAGGAAGGTAATATTAAATATCAATTTCCTCTCAAGAAAGGTATGGAACACTTCCCTAGAAAGAGAATGAAGTTACCTTTTGATTCTATTATTAGAACAAATTATGATGTTGATGCTTCGTCTCTCGATAATACTTGATATACACTTTCTGCGCCTAACTGAAATGCGTTAAAGAAAAGCGCTTATGGGAGACAACCCATGTTTTTACTACAGTATTTTTGTTTTATATTTGAGTCTTGGAAGTTGTTTACTACTGTAGCAACCTCTCCTTATCTTAGTTTTGTGTTTTGTTGTGCCAAGTAAAGTCTTTGATAGTAAAGTTAATACTAGATTTGGATTACTGCGCAGTTTCAGATTTCTTTGCTGTCACGAATTTCGACCTGCCTCCCTGTAGGTAGCTCATAAAATTAAGCCAATTTACGTGCGTGATCCTCAGATATGTACGCAACTTTCATTCAATTTGGGAATTTTCATTTGAGCAAGTCTGGTGCCTCAATAAAATCCATCTTTACGGACTGTTCTGTTTTGACAGATTCTGCCTTTTATTTCGCATTGCCTCTTTTGCTATGTTGGATGAATTCCTTTGATCCATTAATGTCCAGTAGCTTTATGAAATGTCCAGAAGTGTTAAGAATGATTGTGTCACCTCTGAACATGTTAATTTTTATTGTCCACTAACCCTCTAATGAGTTGTTTCGAGTTGGGTGTGGAGGAAGTTTTCAAGGATCAAGAGAGGAGTATGATGCAATATGATCAAGGAGAGTGAAAGCTCTAAGCTTGGGGATGCCCCGGTGGTTCACCCCTGCATATTCTAAGAAGACTCAAGCATCTAAGCTTGGGGATGCCCAATGCATCCCCTTCTTCATCGACAACATTATCAGGTTCCTCCCCTGAAACTATATTTTTATTCCGTCACATCTTATGTACTTTGCTTGGAGCGTCGGTTTGTTTTTGTATGGGAGAGAGACACGCTCCGCTGTTGCATATGGACAAATATGTCCTTAGGCTTTACTCATAGTATTCATGGCGAAAGTTGAATCTTCTTCGTTAAATTGTTATATGGTTGGAATCGGGAAATGCTACATGTAGTAATTCTAAAATGTCTTGAATAATTTGATACTTGGCAATTGTTGTGCTTATGTTTAAGATCTTGCATCATATACTTTGCACCCATTAATGAAGAAATACATAGAGCTTGCTAAAATTTGGTTTGCATATTTGGTCTCTCTAAAGTCTAGATAATTTCTAGTATTGAGTTTTGAACAACAAGGAAGACGGTGTAGATTCTTATAATGTTTACAATATGTCTTTTATGTGAGTTTTGCTGCACCGTTCATCCTTGTGTTTGTTTCAAATAACCTTGCTAGCCTAAACCTTGTATCGAGAGGGAATACTTCTCATGCATCCAAAATCCTTGAGCCAACCACTATGCCATTTGTGTCCACCATACCTACCTACTACATGGTATTTCTCCGCCATTCCAAAGTAAATTGCTTGAGTGCTACCTTTAAAATTCCATCATTCGCCTTTGCCATATATAGCTCATGGGACAAATAGCTTAAAAACTATTGTGGTATTGAATATGTACTTATGCACTTTATCTCTTATTAAGTTGCTTGTTGTGCGATAACCATGTTTCTGGGGACGCCATCAACTACCCTTTTGTTGAATATCATGTGAGTTGCTATGCATGTCCGTCTTGTCTGAAGTAAGAGAGATCTACCACCTTAATGGTTGGAGCATACATATTGTTAGAGAAGAACATTGGGCCGCTAACTAAAGCCATGATTCATGGTGGAAGTTTCAGTTTTGGACATATATCCTCAATCTCATATGAGAATAATAATTGTTGCCACATGCTTATGCATTAAAGAGGAGTCCATTATCTGTTGTCCATGTTGTCCCGGTATGGATGTCTAAGTTGAGAATAATCAAAAGCGAGAAATCCAAAATGCGAGCTTTCTCCTTAGACCTTTGTACAGGCGGCATGGAGGTACCCCATTGTGACACGGTTAAAACATGTGTATTGCGATGATCAGGTAGTCCAAGCTAATTAGGAGAAGGTGCGGGCACTATTAGTATACTATGCATGAGGTTTGCAACTTGTAAGATATAATTTACATAACTCATATGCTTTATTACTGCCGTTGACAAAATTGTTTCATGTTTTCAAAATAAAAGCTCTAGCACAAATATAGCAATCGATGCATTCCTCTTTGAAGGACCATTCTTTTTACTTTTATGTTGAGTCAGTTCACCTATTTCTCTCCACCTCAAGAAGCAAACACTTGTGTGAACTGTGCATTGATTCCTACATACTTGCATATTGCACATATTATATTACTCTATGTTGACAATTATCCATGAGATATACATGTTATAAGTTGAAAGCAACCGCTGAAACTTAATCTTCCTTTGTGTTGCTTCAATACCTTTACTTTGATTTATTGCTTTCTGAGTTAACTCTTATGCAAGACTTATTGATGCTTGTCTTGAAGTACTATTCATGAAAAGGCTTTGCTTTATGATTCATTTGTTTACTCATGTCATTGCCATTATTTTGATCGCTGCATTCATTACATATGTTTACAAATAGTATGATCAAGGTTATGATGGCATGTCACTTCAGAAATTATCTTTGTTATCGTTTTACCTGCTCGGGATGAGCAGAACTAAGCTTGGGGATGCTGATACGTCTCCGACGTATCGATAATTTCTTATGTTCCATGCCACATTATTGATGATATCTACATGTTTTATGCACACTTTATGTCATATTCGTGCATTTTCCGAAACTAACCTATTAACGAGATGCCGAAGAGCCGCTTGCTCGTTTTCTGCTGTTTTTGGTTTCGTAAATCCTAGTAACGAAATATTCTCGGAATTGGACGAAATCAACGCCCGTGGTCCTATTTTGCCACGAAGCTTCCGGAAGACCGAAGGAGAGTCGAAGTGGGGCCACGAGGTGGCCGGACACTGCGGGCGGCGCGGCCCGAGCCTTGGCCGCGCCGACCTATGGTGTGGGCCCCTCGTGCCGCCTCTTTACCTCGCCCTTCCGCCTACAAATAGCCTCCGTCGCGAAACCCCCAGTACCGAGAGCCACGATACGGAAAACCTTACTGAGACGCCGCCGCCGCCAATCCCAACTCGGGGGATTCTGGAGATCTCCTCCGGCACCTTGCCGGAGAGGGGATTCATCTCCCGGAGGACTCTTCACCGCCATGGTCGCCTCCGGAGTGATGAGTGAGTAGTTCACCCCTAGACTATGGGTCCATAGCAGTAGCTAGATGGTTGTCTTCTCCTCATTGTGCTTCATTGTTGGATCTTGTGAGCTGCCTAACATGATCAAGATCATCTATCTCGTAATACTATATGTTGTGTTTGTCTGGGATCCGATGGATAGAGAATACTATGTTATGTTAATTATCAAGTTATTACCTATGTGTTGTTTATGATCTTGCATGCTCTCCGTTATTAGTAGAGGCTCGGCCAAGTTTTTGCTCTTAACTCCAAGAGGGAGTATTTATGCTCGATAGTGGGTTCATGCCTCCATTAAATGCGGGACGAGTGACGTAAAGTTCTAAGGTTGTGGATGTGCTCGTTGCCACTAGGGATAAAACATTGATGCTATGTCTAAGGATGTAGTTATTGATTACATTACGCACCATACTTAATGCAATTGTCCGTTGTTTTGCAACATAATACTAGAAGGGGTTCGGATGATAACCTCGAAGGTGGACTTTTTAGGCATAGATGCATGCCGGATAGCGGTCTATGTACTTTGTCGTAATGCCCAATTAAATCTCACTATATTTATCATGTCATGTATGTGCATTGTTATGCCCTCTCTATTTGTCAATTGCCCGACTGTAATTTGTTCACCCAACATGCTTTTATCTTATGGGAGAGACACCTCTAGTGAACTGTGGACCCCGGTCCTATTCTTTACATCGCATACAATCTACTCGCAATACTTGTTTTATCGTTTTCTCGCAAACAATCATCTTCCACGAATACGGTTAATCCTTTGTTACAGTAAGCTCAGGTGAGATTGACAACCTCACCGTTTCGTTGGGGCAAAGTACTTTGGTTGTGTTGTGCAGGTTCCACGTTGGCTTCGTGTTGCGCCGCACTACATCCCGCCGCCATCAACCTTCAACGTGCTTCTTGACTCCTACTGGTTCGATTAAACCTTGGTTTCTTACTGAGGGAAACTTGCCGCTGTGCGCATCACACCTTCCTCTTGGGGTTCCCAACGGACGTGTCAACTACACGCATCATTCATCATCCAACAAGAGAGTGTAGAGTGGTTTTATTATGTGATCAATGTTGAGAGTGTTCACTAGTGAAAGTATGATCCCTAGGCCTTGTTTCCGAATAGAAAAGTTACACCACAGAGAATTGCCTCCCACACCAGCAAGCTATTTTCTGGCACCGTTTATTTACTGTTCTACTACATGTTCGTTTACTGCATCTTTACTTCCTGCAATATTACCACCATCTATACCACTTGTATTTCACTATCTCTTCGTCGAACTAGTGCACCTATACATCTGACAAGTGTATTAGGTGTGTTGGGGACACAAGAGACTTCTTGTATCGTGATTGCAGGGTTGCTTGAGAGGGATATCTTTGACCTCTTCCTCCCTGAGTTCGATAAACCTTGGGTGATTCACTTAAGGGAAAACATGCTGTTATTCTACAAACCTCTGCTCTTGGAGGCCCAACACTGTCTACAGGAATAGAAGCGTGCGTAGACATCACGCGTCATCAGGCGGCCACCAGTAGGAAATGACTGGCTTGACTTTTTATTGAGCGTGCGCTGCCGCCACGGCCGACCGCCAGGGGTACATACATGGCTGCAAGGAAAAAATCTTGCTAACAATGTCTCCGACTCTCTCAGTCATGGGTCCACTTCGCCATCGACAACCAAGCCCATTCATGATCTGATCGCTCAAAAATGTTGGTTGGTCTCTACCGTGCCAGCTGAGATAACAGGCAGATCATAAGTCGTCAATGTTAGTGTGTCTCGGTGTTTTTTTAAGGGGTTTTGTGTACCCTCAAATGAATGATAGCCCTTCATTTTCGTCAGTCTAAAAGCCAAGAACAATTCATACTTGCGCGAAAAACATGATAAGTACAATTTCTACTCGTGCCAAATTTGTCATCGCACTAGAAAAAGGCCCTAGATGGACCCGACCCAATAAGCCCAACTCGTTATTCATGTGTGACGCGTCTTGTTTTTGTTTTTCATAACACTCACTTCTGAGGCCATGGCTAAAAAAAAAGGTGCCGCCGCCGAGCTCTCGATGCCAATTTAGGCTGCGTGCATGCTAGATGGACCTAATTTTTTTCTTCTACCTTTTCTTATATACACTGTGCCAGAAAAAATAGGCCCCAGTTTTGGTTGAGCCCCGAGCCGTCGCACTTCTTGTCCTGGGCCAGAGCCGGCCCTGCTGGCACCACCGCCGCCTGAGCCACTCCCGCTGGCACGGACGGCTCCTACGCCAAGATCTCGACCCCACTATCACCAGTCCCTCTCCCTCAACTCGCCCTGTCCGAATTCCCACGTCGTCGCCCTCCTCGCAGGCCAAGGTGGAGGAGCTCATCACGCGATTCCGGTAGCAGGTCCGGGATCTCATCACGGTGTGGTACTCGCAGCCGCGCCAGAAGGCCACCAAGCTGGCCTCGACATGAAGTGGGGAACTGGTGGACGATGGTACACTGTAGCTTGGGGACTCAAAGAGGGAGTACCGGCTTCACTGGCTTCCCCTCAGCGAGGCATTGAGACGGAGGACGTGCAACCAACACTCGTCGTTGTCGAGGAAGGCAAGGAGGAGTTCCACACTCATCAGCTTGCTGGAATCCCGAGTTTGATAATTCTCTTTTATACTCAGTGGAAAATCTGTAATTATTTTGGCTCTGTTGGTTGGGGTCTAGGTGTTTGATGAAATTGACAGGAGGCACGAAATTAACACTCATCAGGATGATAATTCTCTTTTATACTCAGTGCAAAATCTGTAATTATTTTGGTTGTATTTCACTATAAGTTATCACATTTCTCTTGGTTGATTTATGGTTCAAATCTATTGCATCCATTGTATTGCTAAAACTTGCTGCTTAAGAAGTGCTATATACTTACATTTACACCAAGGTAAAATGATGTACTCTGTAAAAGAAAGATTCAAATTGGAAGCTACAAATTTCTAGGTAAAATATTGTAAATGAAATATTCACATGCTATACATTTCTGGGCAAAATAAACTTGAGTCATGCTATACACACGACAAATTTCATCCGATACTGGTTCGATCCTACGTGGCTGCAAATCTTCTCGCGCGAGGCAACGAAAGGCAAACAGCCAAACACGGTTCGGGTTTGGGCACGGCTGAGACTTTGGTAGGTCCCACCTGCAATTTTTTTTTTTACTTTGCCTTGTCCTCTTTCCTTGCTTCGGCGGTGTTCTAGCAGGAGAGACCATCCGTTCCTAATATGATTTGTGCTCGGAGATTTCACCAAGCTAGCGAAAGCAACCTTTGAGATTAAGCTCGCGATAGTGGCAAGGGAGCTCAGCAACTATGCTCGTCGGTGCTAGCGGTCGGGATGCAGCCTGTAGGGAGAAACGGCGCTCACGATTTGCTGGCTTGACATGAATTCAGAGATGGTGCTCGATGGAAGCTCTAAGGACATCTTCAACGGGCGACAAAAACGAACACGGAGAGACCGTTTGTTACCGCGTGGTTACAAAATGCGTATACATCCAGACCCGACGCATAGTGACCGGGTTGTTCGCTGAGACGCAAACGCGATCTAAATTTGCCAGTCAAAATGCGTATGCACCCAATCGCGCAGCTTAATACAGGCCGCTGGCAAAATCATTGGAGCGCATCTGGGTGAGCTGCTCCTCATCGAACGCCTCCGTCGCGGGAAGGGGTGGGGGGCGAGGTCCGCATCATCCAGGTAGACGTGGCGGGCCATCTCAATAAGATGAGCCCAGGTGCGGAAGTGCTCGGCCATGGATGAAGGTTAGGGTTAGGTTGAGGTATGCCCATCTCGCCCGCCGGCATCCACCATATATAGCCACGGCGGGGCGGGAAACGGCATTCACGCACAGGTCGTTACCCCCGCGCCCGAAACGGGCCAATTTGTTGGTCGCGCGCGGGAACCGGTAATCATCGGCGGCAGGTGATGTCTACGCATGCTTCTATTCTTGTAAACAGTGTTGAGCCTCCAAGGACGGAGAGGATCAGCTTCTTGTGAGGGATGAGGCGATCAAGCGTAGATGGCGGGAGTACTTTGACAACCTTTACAATGGAGAGGTTGAGAGCTCTACCATTGAGCTAGACGACTCCTTTGATGATACCAACATGTGCTTTGTGCGACGTATCCAGGAGTCTGAGGTTAAGGAGGCGTTAAGGAGGATGAAAGGAGACAAGGCGATGGGTCCTGATGGTATCCCCATCGAGGCGTGGAGAGGCCTTGGAGACGTAGCGATAGTATGGCTAACTAAGCTTTTCAACTTCATTTTTCGGTCAAACAAGATGCCCGAAGAATGGAGGCGGAGTATTTTAGTACCAATCTTCAAGAACAAGGGGGATGTTCAAAGTTGTACTAATTATCGTGGAATCAAGTTGATGAGCCATACTATGAAGCTATGGGAGAGAGTCATTGAACACCGCTTAAGAAGGTTGACAAGCGTGACAAAAAATCAATTTGGTTTCATGCCTGGGAGGTCTACCATGGAAGCCATCTTCTTGGTATGACAGCTGATGGAGAGATATAGAGAGCAAAAGAAGGACCTTCATATGGTGTTCATTGATTTGGAGAAGGCCTATGATAAGATACCTCAGAATGTCATGTGGTGGGCCTTGGAGAAACACAAAGTCCCAATAAAGTACATTACCCTCATCAAGGATATGTATGATAATGTTGTGACAAGTGTTCGAATAAGTGATGGCGACACTGATGACTTTCCAATTAGAATAGGGCTACACCAAGGGTCAGCTTTGAGCCCTTATCTTTTTGATTTGGTGATGGATGAGGTCACAAGGGATATACAAGGAGATATCCCATGGTGTATGCTCTTTGCGGATGATGTGGTGCTAGTCGATGATAGCCGAACGGGGGTTAATAAAAAGTTAGAATTGTGGAGGCGAACTCTAGAATCGAAAGGTTTTAGACTTAGTAGAACTAAAACTGAATACATGAGGTGCAGTTTCAGTTCTACTAGGCACGAGGAGGGAGAGGTTAGCCTTGATGGGCAGGTGGTACCGGAGAGAGACACTTTTCGATATTTGGGGTCCATGTTGCAGAAGGATGGCGATATCGATGAAGATGTGGGCCACCGAATCAAGGATGGTTGGATGAAGTGGCGCCAAGCTTCTGGCGTACTCTGTGACAAGAGAGTGCCACAAAAGCTAAAAAGCAGGTTTTATAGGACAGTTATCCGACCTGCGATGTTGTATGGCGCGGAGTGTTGGCCAACGAAGAGACAACATATCCAACAGTTAAGTGTAGCAGAGATGCGCATGTTGAGATGGATATGTGTCCACACAAGAAAGGATCGGGTACGGAATGATGATATACGGGAGAGAGTTGGGGTAGCACCGATTGAAGAGAAGTTGGTCCAACATTGTCTCAGATGGTTTGGACATATCCAACGGAGGCCTCCGGAAGCGCCAGTGCATAGCGGACGGATAAAGCGTGCTGAGAATGTTAAGAGGGGTCGTGGTAGACCAAACTTGACATGGGAGGAATCCGTTAAGAGAGACCTGAAGGTTTGGAATATCGACAAAGATTTAGCCATGGACAGGGGTGCGTGGAAGTTAGCTATCCACGTTCCGGAACCATGACTTGGCTTCGAGATCTTATGGGTTTCAACTCTAGCCTACCCCAACTTGTTTGGGACTGAAAGGCTTGGTTGTTGTTGTTGTTGTTGTTGTTAGTGTTGAACCTCCAAGTGCAGAGGTTTGTATAACAGCAGCAAGTTCCCTTAAGTGGATCACCGAAGGTTTATCGAACTCAGGAAGGTAGATGTCAAAGACATCCCTCTCAACCAACCCCAATTACGATACAGGAAGTCTCTTGTGTCCCCAACACACCCAATACACTTTTCAGGTGTATATGTGCACTAGTTCGGCGAAGAGATAGTGAAATACAAGTAATATGAATGATTGTAAGTAGTAATTGCAATCTGAAATAAAAATGGCAGCGAACAAATATGTAGCAGAACTGGTTGTAAATGGTGTTTCAATGCTTGGAAAGAAGGCATAGGGATCATACTTTTACTAGTGAACACTCTCAACAATGATACCATAATTGAATACATAAGTATTATCACTTCACTATGCTACTCTGAACCACTCTCCGGTTTCATAATAAACACAAATTCACTGCGTAGTGATGCATAAGCACTCCTTAAAGTTCACGTTCCCCAAATCTATGGACGCCCCACACTATCACCTTGAGCATACAAAGATGGTACTAACTAGACACCACAATTCATAAGTATTTCTGTAAATTAAGCTTAATAAACAAACACGTTGTGCACACTGTCACCTTCATACCGTTGGAAAAGGTGTCCCCGGAGATAACATAATAAAACCACTTGAGTAGCACAATAGTTGAAGAATAACATCTACTTATTCAACTAGATTACAAAACTCATGATCACATAAAGATCATACATGGAGAGATAGATATACCACATAGCTACCGGTAAAGCCCTCAGCCTCGGGGGAGAACTACTCACTCCTCATCATAGGAGTCAGCAAAGGCGATGGAGATGGCGGTGGATTCGATGGAGATGGCTCCGGGGGCAATCCCCATTCCGGCAGGGTGCCGGAACAGAGACTTATGTCCCCCGGATATTGTCTGCGATGGCGGCGGAGCTACGGAACTTTTCGTGGATGGAGGCTTATTGATTTAGGGTTCACGCGTCGGGAGGCTTCTTATAGGCAGAAGAGAGAGGTTGGTGGAGGCTAGGGGGGCCCAGACCACCCCTAGGCGCGGCCAGGGCCTCGGCCGCGCCTAGGCCTGGTCTGGCCGCCCTGTGGCGCCTCTTCATTCCCCCTCTGGACTCCGTCTTCGTTACGGAAAAATAAGATCTTCGGCTTTTCTTTCGTCCAATTCCGAGAATATTTCCTGTACAATTTTTCTGAAATACAAAACAACAGAAAACATGGAACTGATACTGTGGCATCTTGTCAATAGGTTAGTGCCGGAAAATGTATAAAAGTGCAGCGAAGTACAAACAAAATATATATAAATTGATGTAAAACAAGCGTGGAGCATCAAAAATTATAGATACGTTTGTGACGTATCTGCAGGCCTCAAAAGGTTGTTAAACCGCTATTACCAAGCATGACGGTATCAGTGTGAAAACATCGCCTGCACCGCTGGGATACCCCCAACCCAAACGTTCACCACAACCCATATGATGTCCGCGGACTAACGCAAACAAACGTAGACGGTCAATTTAGGCCCGTTTTGCATCGGTCCACTGAAGATGCCCTAATGGCACATGTGAGTTCCAATTATTCTGTACTCATTTCTTATACCAGCACTCATTTGTAGCATATAGATTTTCTTACTAAACATACAACAATTCTGTGGAGAATTTCAACGGAAATCACAAATTGATTGGAAACTCCTTGTAGGAAATTAGTGGTTGAGGCCACATTTTTCAGTCATAAATAGTTTTTTTTTGACCTGCAGTCATAAATAGTTGTTAGTATTGAACAAGAGAACAGAGTGACATGTAGCATTTTGAAGAATTAATTATCCGTGCTTTTGCTTGGGTGGGGCTGGGACTTCGGGCAAAGGACACGCATGAATAAATTATGTGTGCTTTCACTGGGAGGAGGTGTCGTACATAGATCGGATGGAATTTGTCGTGTGTGAAGCAATTCTGAATAAACTTAAAGAAAGATTCCGAATAAACTTAAAGAAAGATTCGCATTAAAAAATCACAAATCATACTGGAATTTGGCGCCCATAATGTCCATGTTTTCTTTTGCGGGTGCCCATAATGTCCATGTTGATCCAACAAATGGCGCTCTTCTACTATTGCTGGTAATTTAATATTTTAAAGATTTCTCACTTCTACTATTGGTGTGATCCAACGGTAGAACAGGGATAAAATGAGTTAAACCATCTCATGCTGCAGCTCTGAAGTTGCTTTTGTGTCATTCCATACTTTCTTAGTACAACATTTGTTTTTTTCGCAAAAACGCAAAAGCCTTACGTTTGGATGCATTGATAGATAAAGAAGAGTTTATGTACAAGTCCGAGGATGGACACAACACGCCGTACAACTCGACCCAAGAAAAGGAAAAAAAGCCTAGACTAGGTGAGTAGCAGGCGCACACCCCGGGCTCCTGCGTCCGCCCATTGCCGTGCCTCGGCCACGATGTCGTTGAACAAGGAAGTCAGCGAAGGCCGTGCGTTGTCGAAGACCGCCGCATTCCAGTGTTTCCAGATCCACCATGCCGTAAGCATGATAACCGACGAAGTGCCCTTGCGCAGCTGGCGGGGGGCGGTTCGCACCACCAGCGACCACCACTCCGCGAAGTCACCCTCAGCCATGGGAGGGCCTGAGGTGGATCGGATCCACGACAGAACCTCAAACCAAATCGTCCTGGAGAAGGAACATCCTGTGAGCAGATGGCTCATGGTCTCGGTAGCTTGGTCACAAAGCGGGCATCTAGGCGCATGCGGGAGACCGCGCCGTGCCAGTCTCTCACCCGTCCAGCATCTATCAAGGCAGGCCAACCACACGAAGAATTTCACCCTAGACGGCGCCCAAGATTTCCAGTTAAGCTTCCAGGAGCCTGAGGTGATCGCCCCCTGGAAGAGGGTTTCATAACATGATCCGGCTGAATACTGGTCATCTGTCGTCCAACGCCAAACTAGTCTGTCTGGATCCATCGATAATTGGGTGTCCCTGAGCCGGCACCATAGTTGCACGTATTGCCACAGAGCCAGGGCGCTCGATGCACATACTATATCGGTAATCCAGGTGCGCTCAACCAACGCCTCTCGAACCGTGCGCGCCTTCCGCCGGCGTTTCGGCACCAAAGCGTAAACCTCCGGCGCCATCTCCTTGATGGACTTGCCGTCCAGCCACCTATCTTCCCAGAAGAGGGCGGATTCCCCGTTGCCAACCACCATGTAGGTGGAGGCCGCGAAGACATCCAGCTCCGTCTTCGCGAAGTGCATGTCCAACCCGCGCCAAGGTCGCAGGGGGTCAGTGTGCATCCTCCAGATCCACCTCACCCTGAGGCTGATGACGGTGCGCGCGAGGTCTGGGATCCCCAGTCCCCCAGTCGCAGCGGCCTACACACCCGCGCCCAGTTGACGTGACAGTGTCCACCATTAGCCTCCGCCCTGCCAACCCAAAGGAAACCTCGCAGGATCTTGTTCACCTGCTTCAGCGTTTTTTGGTGGAGTCCCAGCACCATCAGCTGGTGCAGGGGGATCGCTGCGAGGACCGAGCGGATTAGCGCCAAGCGTCCCGCCCTAGGCATCATCGATGCCCTCCAGGTGGGTAGTTTGTCAGCTAGGCGGTCTACCAGGGGATGGAATGCGGCAGCCGTCAACCTCCTGATAGACATGGGGATACCAAGGTATCTCACCGGAAACGGCGCTAGCTGGCACTCCATGAGCCTAGCAGCGCCCGCAGCCTCACCATCGGAACAAGCGATCGGAGATACTGAGCATTTAGCGAAGTTGGTGGCAAAAGATTACCAAAGAGCTCAAAGAGCTCCAGGATACCGCGCAAAGAGCTCCAGATGCCTGCCCAAAGAGCTTCAGGATACCGCGCACGACGCGCAGTTCCGTCTCATCTGGGTGGCAAAAGATTACCACGTCGTCCCCGTAGAGTGACACTGACGTCACTAAGTCTCGCCGCGCTAAGCGCCTCAGAACCCCCAGCTCACTCGCTTTAGCCAACATCCTGTTAAGCGAGTTCATCATCAGAACAAACAGGGCTGGCGACATGGGGTCTCCCTGCCTCAGACCCCGCCGATGCCAAATCGGGAGACCTGGCTCGCCATTCAGCATCACCCTGGTACTCGCAGTGGATAGGAGGATGCAGACCAACTCGCGGAACCTTGGTCCAAATCCTATCTTGCGGAGGATCTCCATAAGGAAACCCCAAGAGACGGAGTCAAAGGCTCGAGCAATGTCCAGCTTGAGCATCACCCGCGGCTCCTTCTCACGATGAAGAAATCTGGCTGTCTGCTGGACCAACATGAAGTTGTCGTGGATGCAACGTTTGCAGATGAACGCGCATTGGTTGCGATCCACCAGCGACTCCATCCTAGGGGCTAAGCGAGTAGCCAATGCCTTAGCAACCCAGCATTTGTTATGTTTTTTGGTTGAAACAACATAGTTTAGCAACAACAAAAGGGTCTGACTTCTACTGATTGTAATGGTATCATGGAGATTGTTATCAAACTTCAAAAGATTGATTAAGCTGAATATTGCATTAACTAAGTTATACGGACTACACTGCTTATTTGCACATTCTGTTATAACCACGTTTAGTTATTGGTATGCATCTAAAAAATCCAGGTGGAATTAATGTCAAGGCTGATCGTGATGAATCGTCATCTTATGTTGCTATGTGTGCATCTCAGGATTTTGTACGCTGCAAGGTATGCATTCTGAAATATCAAGGCTTCACTTTCGACTGTTCATGTTACTATTTGTCTGTGGAATAATAATTAGGCCGGTGTATGGCAAGCTTAAATCGACAACGAGGTCGTCCCGTCCACGCTCAGCAGCATCGCGCCCATCCTGCGCGTCGCCGCCGAGATCGAGCCCGAGCGCCCCCGAGTCGCTTACCTCTGTACGTGCATTCGTTTTCGCGGGGATACGTATGGTGCATTTCGCATGCTGTTTTGATGCGTTTGGGTTTGGATTTTGTGGCAGAGCGAGCGCTCCTGGTGAATTTGTTTGGCGTCGGATCAATGCCGCGTAGGCTGTGTGTACTTGGAAAAGTTTTGTGTTCCCACGTTAAAAAATGTTTGTTCTTATATTTTTTTGGGGGCACAGGATGTTTCTTGTGGCATATTCATTAGAACAAATTTTGGCAGCCATGATGTAACATTGCTATTTGTTTGGCATGTAGTCCTGTAGTGCTCTCTCAAGGCGTGGTGGCTGATAGTTGTTTCTTGTCCCTTCAGGAGCTTGGCGTCACTAAACTGCACATTAAGCTTCACGCCAATGGAGGAAACAAAACCAGGACCACTGGACCTGAAGCTCAGTCTGCTCTTAGGGCTGGTGCTCGTTCTGGGAAGAAAATCGGTGGCATTGGCATGAACAAGCTCTGCTATAGTTGTTGTGGAAGAATATTTGTTGATATGTGATGGTACACTGTTTCCACATGACATGAAGATTTGTTGTTGTGTTCCATAGGGTGTGACTCCGGTTCCAGTGACAAAATTCACCGGAAGGGTAGAAGCTAGGAGGCCGTAGATGTCTTCTTCAGACTATTTTTCATGTCCCATAGTGGCAATCAAGAACTTACTCATATGTGGCCCTGCTATTTCTATGCTTATCAGAACCAGATTTAATTTTACCATGTCGAGGTTGTTTGATGTTAGTTGAACCTATAGTGTTGTTTGAATTCAGAAACCTGTCATATTTATGTGATACCTAGCTTTACGGTCTATGGAAACTTAGAAATTTGTATTCAGTTTTGTCAGTGTTATATTGAATTCAGTTTGTGTCATTGTAATTATATTTCAGTTACCATATGAATATTTCGAAGGAGCGATCACAAAATCACACTAGTACATAGTTGAAATCTGGAGTTATGAACATCTCTGGGTTTCTACCGCGGTCGTCTTGACGGTGTATATAAGCCCCAACGTTTGGTGCTTCGGCATCCTGTCCTGGAGTTGATCCGGCCATGCGGAGTATTCAACAATGAAGATGTTTTCACTCGCCGGAAGCAAGCTAGGAATAGCTCGTACCATGACATTGCTGCAATGTCATAAGAAGCATCTGTAATAGATGTACAAAGTAACGGTAGTATGTATCATTGTATCTTGTCTAGTAAACAGTATAGTATAGATAGCTTTAGCTTGCACATAAAGATGCCAGGCCGCCATCTGCTAGCAAAGTTGAGCTACAACAATTCAATCGTTGGTCAATTTGGTATCAGTTCTTTTAATAGAAATCCAAGTTAACTTCATTACAATAATATATAGAGCACTGCAACAGTCGCACGTCTAAAGGAACAGAAATGGTGAATGTTCATTCTGAAGATTACACAAATTCTTTGGAGCGACTGCTAATACAATGACGAATCAGGACAAGGCATTCAAAATTTCTTAACTAGTCCAGATAATCTTCATACACCAACACCACATAGCACACATCGGAAGCTAACAGTAATAGCACTAAGGAGCAATTGCACTGTCAGCTAGGTCGTGGTATACGACTCCCCAGAGGGACAAGCCGGGGAGGAGAAAAAAAAATGGCAGCGCAGTAGCTCTTTTTTGCCTTCACCGGCGGGCGAGGATTTTCTTCTACGATTCAGTTGCTTATCATTGTTGTCATCTGCTGCAACTGACTGCAATCCGTTTTGCTTATGCCTCAAAAGGGGGTTTGTTGGCTGTGTGTCGTTTGTTTTCGTTACAACTGACTGCAATTGGTTTTGCTTACGCCTCTCCTGTATGTCCAGGAGCAATTCTGCAAAGAGGCAGCACTCCGGCGGCAGGCGCATGAATCATAGGACGTCTACATAACGGAAGTTCAGAGCAGAACCACATATGCATTCCCAGCCAGCCATGGCGCAAGATGTCAAGTCCAGCTACTACCTCCTCCTCGCCACCATCCTCGTGCTCCCGCTCCTCTTCCTCAAGCTCAGGCCGCACAGGCACGGCGTCGAGACTAACCTTCCCCCGGGGCCATGGCGGTTACCGGTCATCGGCAGCATGCACCACTTCGTAGGTGCACTCCCGCACCGCGCCATGCGGGACCTGGCCCGCCGGCTCGGCGCTCCGCTCATGCTGCTCCGCCTCGGCGAGCTCAGCGTCGTCGTGGCCTCGTCGGCGTCGGCGGCGAGGGAGGTCATGAGGACCCAGGACGCCGCGCTCGCCACCCGGCCGCTGACCGCCGCCCTCCGCGCGCTCCACAAGGACGGTTTCGGCTTGGTGTTCGCGCCCAAGGGCGAGCATTGGCGCCAGCTCCGCAAGCTCTGCGTCACCGAGCTTCTCTGCACGCGGCGGGTCCGGTCCCTCCGTGGCTGCCGCCAGGCAGCGGCCGCCACCCTCGTCGCGTCCGTCACGGCGCAGTCGTCGTCGACGTCCGAGCCGGTGAACGTCAGCTCCCTCCTCTCCACCTACGTCACCGACGCGGCGGTGCGCGCCGTGGTGGGCGACCGGATGGGGGATCGCGACGCCTTTCTGGCATGCATGGACGAGGGTGCCAAGGTGGCCACCGGGTCCAGCCTCGTCGACCTGTTCCCGTCCTCGCGCCTCGCGCGCGCACTCAGCGGGACGGCGCGACGCGCGGAGCTGTACGGTGCCAAGATGAGCCGTCTCATGGACGTTGTCCTCGAGGAGCACCGCGCGACGAGGTCGGCCACCGGCGCCGGCGACGAGGAAGAAGACCTCGTGGACGTCCTTCTGAGGCTCCAGACGGATGGCGGGCTTCACGTTCCTCTCGAGATAGGAACCTTGCGCGCCTTGATCACCGTAAGACCTAGTACATCTCCATCTGACCATCTCCACAAACATTGTTCTACGTAGCAAACATCTAAAAAAAACATTGTTCTAGCAAAACCACACGTGTACGCTCGACGAAATTCGTTCTTCGCAGGATCTGCTTGGGGGTGCGAACGAGACCTCGGCGACGACGCTACAGTGGGCCATGGCGGAGCTGATACGGGACCCGAAGAAGCTCCGCAGGGCGCAGGACGAGGTGCGCGGAGCCTTCGCCGGGGAGAGCCGCGTTCGGGAGGAGGCCCTGCCGGAGCTGCGTTACCTGCAGCTTGTGGTCAAGGAGACACTCCGGCTGCACCCGGCGGTTCCGCTGCTCATCCCGCGGGAGTGCCAGGAGCCCTGCCGCGTGCTCGGCTACGACATTCCCGTGGGCGCCATGGTGCTCGTCAACGCGTGGGCGATCGGGCGAGACGTCGATAGCTGGGGCGCGGACGCCGAGGAGTTCAGGCCGGAGAGGTTCGATGAGGCCGGCAGGTGCGCGGTGGACTTTAAGGGGACGCACTTCGAGCTCTTGCCATTCGGCGCGGGACGGAGGATGTGCCCCGGCATAGCACTGAACGTGGCTGTCATGAAGCTCGCGCTGGCGAGCCTCCTCTTCCATTTCGACTGGGAGATCCCTGGCGGCGCAGCCCCGCATGATCTGGATATGACGGAATCATTCGGGACCACGACGCGGATGAAGAACGACTTGTGGATGCAGGCCACTGTTCGCGTGCCTCTTCCAACTCTCTAGGTACAATCATAAGAAATGAAGTTATTCTATGCCCGAGACTTGTTAGGATTAATCTTGATTTTGTATCTACATTTGTTATTTTGTTCTGCACTTAGTTAGATGCATGTAGTGTGGCTCGGTTCCAGCAGAGGTGCAAGCTGAGATGCTGTTGCGGCCGTGCGAGGCGACGCACTGGTGAGATGCCGACGATGGTGAGAAGCTGTTGTCCACGTCCTGGGCTTGTTAGCTGCATGCCTGCATGTGCATATCTGTTCAGGTTGTTGTGGTTCCTAGAGTGATTCTAGGAGCTGATCAGGTCAGCCGTTAGGCTTAGTGCGTGAGTGTCTGGGTTAGTTGAGTTAGTGGCCCGAGTGTATGTAGTGCCCAGCTTGTTAGTGGCGTGAGTGGCACAAAATCAGGCGAGTGTGATGCTCCGGCTGTATGTGTGTTGCCTATTTAAGGTGAGCAATTGAATGGAAAAAGCAGAGCCAGCGGGCAGTGTAGAAAATGTAGCGTATGTGCTTACCAAGGATGAGTGTTCCAAGACAAAGCCTATGTGTTCTTCTTCCTTGGCCAGTGTGTGTGCGTGTGGAGTTTCCCCATGTGTGCGTGTTCTTGAGAGAGGTAAGAGAGTGTGAGATTGAGAGATTAGAGGTTGAAGAAGAAGGGGAGCTGCGTGTGGCAGCTCCTACAAGGCTACGGGGGAAATATTGGAAACCACAAGTGTAGCTCGAGCTACACCTAGCTCATTTTTTGAAAATTTTGAAAACAATATTTTAAAGTGTCAAAAAAATCTGAAATTAAATTTATATGAAGATAATACTGTGTTCTACAAACGTGGAAACTTTCGACTGGACATACCTTTTATCCAGGGCTGTGCAAAAATGACAAATTAGTGAACAGTTTCAGATTTCAAACTCTCAAAATCTGTCAGATTTTATCATTTTTCTGCAGCCCAGAATATGAGGTATCTCGAGTTCAAATTTTACAGATTGAAGATCCCATCATTGTATACATATGGATTTTTTGTCAGATTTTTTTTGAAACTTTAAAATTCCATTTTTAAATTTTTAAAAAAAGAGCTACATGTAGCTCGGGCTATAAAAATTCACTCTCGGCAAAATATCCCTTTTACCGTGTTTTCGCAACTTTGCCGTGCTTCAAAAGAGCGGAATTTGCTGTGTTTTGAACAGTTAGACACATGGTAAAGAAAAAGAACATGAAAACAGAAAAAAGACAAAGCAAAGGGTATGAACATGGCAAAATTCCGAAAAACATACGACAAAGAATAAGACACAGAGCTGCAACGGCGGCATGGCTTTGCCTTGTGTCCTCTAACGGACACACGGAAAAAATTAGGGCCACATCGTTGTCCCTTTCCCACTCGCCCCATTTTTTCCCGACTAAAGTTTCCCGCACGGGGAAAATTTTCCTACCCTTTCTTTCCCATGTGCGAGGAAAAAACACACGGCAAACCCTTTGCTGTGTGTTTTTTACCTCGCGGTATCCCAACCATTTTCCCTCCATTTTCTCCACGCCAATTCCTTCCCGCCTTTTTTCCCGTCATTGTTTCGACCTCGCACCACTATATATAGCTATGTATCAGACGCATAGTTCATCACTTAGTTCTTCCCTCTGAAAATCAGACTTGAGATATGACAGTTGGTCTGAAAATGTATTCACGAAATGATATCCAGTTATATGGCTTCTAGGAAAAAAAAAAGCTAGATGTTTCACTCCAGACAAACATAGTTTGTCGAAACGAGCCCATATTGGGAACGTGCATGTGTCTTGGGACAGGAAGCAACGACGTATAGAGTGTTTCCATTTCCGTGCCGCGAAAAACCCAGTTTCCATTTTCAAAGTGCCGAAATGGGTTTTTTTAAGCAGCTACAAGATGCGCACTCAACAATTCAGCGGGACATCTGCACATTGGTATAGTACAACATATACACTACGGTTCACATGCCTGATGCGCGCGTAGCTTTCTGGCTAGACCTACCGCTCCCTGCGGTCTCCTGCCGATTTCTCTATGTCCCGGATTTGAACTAAGCGTCCACTTTCGCTCTATCCAGATTTTTTGGGAAAATAATTTTAAGGACAACGACGTGTCATTTTTTGGGAAAATCACTGGATTCATCGGAATCAAGCTCATCCTCCAGGCCATCATGGTCTTCCTCATCTATCATGTTCTGCATTTGTTCTTCTTCATCATCGCCATCAACCTCGCCACTACCATGATGTCCATCTCTTGCATGACAACTCTGTCCTGATTCAAAACTCTTCCTCCAGCATAAGAAGTTTGACTGCTCTGGCCTGGATGGAACTCACCCCGCCTTCGTGGGAAGTGATCTCCTTCGCCACCAGAAGCATTAAGGTGATGGGGTGAGTTCCTCTGCACTCGCACCCTTCTAACCAGTGCACTCACTGAGAGATCCATTCTATCGGCTTCAAATGCCTTAATTTTTTTTATACTAGAGCTACTCCACAAAGCATGCACACTCATACTGTATGTTTTAGGATTAATCCCGAAATTTATGGTCAACCAGCTGTCCTTCAATTGAAAAATGTGCCGTGTTTTTGGGGCGGACAAATTCAAATCTTGGTACTGCAACTCGCTCAGATCAGCTCTAATCGGAGTTGTTCAGATAGTACCAGGACCATAGTAAACAAAAAAATCCACTAAATCAGACATTTCATCATCTATACAAAATTCAAACTCGTCTAATAACCGAGCACTGACATCCTGAATAAATAAAACTATGAATGACGACCAACTAAATAAATATTTATTACCGGGCCAACTAAATAAATACTCATTCCATTCTGATTTAGTCTACATACTAGAAAAAACCAGACAAGCTAGTACTACATTTATTAGTACTGCTTCAACCAATCCATCCAACAATGAAAGTAGTGACATCCAATAGAAAAAGCAGGGGTCCTTCGTTTTCTGTGTCGTTCTTAATTACAAAGCTAAAATGTAGACTCATTTAGAACAAAATTTAGACCTAAACTGTAGAGTATTTCAGAATAGATGGAGTATTTTCTATCGGCAAAATAAATTAATATCTAATCCAGCGAGACAATATACACAATATACACAGCTGCATGACTATACCAACTACTATGCATAAACACAAGCCTACTAACATACAATTAGAGAGGATTGGGGTTTACCCAGAGGTCAATAAGAAGAAGCGTTAAGAGCAAGCAGCTGCTCAGAATTCACTTGACACCATTATTGAAGACGATGATAGGGTCGGACCTCAATGGTCCTTTATGTCTGAAGCGGATATGGGCGTGGTCAACCGAAACTAAGCCGTGTGCAACGCGAGGCGTCGTAACACTAATCAAAGCACATAGAGTTGGCGGTGACAGAGCTGTCATCGTGCGTGTGTATCTTTCCCTAAATCTTGGATTTGGAAGTTGGTAAATATTCACCCCTTGTTTAAGAGTGGTACGCCACAAAAAGTGCAAAGAAACTTATAAAAGCCCGATGTGTGAAACAACTTTGTTAGCAGTGAATGACAAGGGATTAACTTGTCAATGCCTATGGATTGTAGGCTAGGGTTTAGTTAGAAGTAGAGGGCAAGTAGATCTCGAAGGTTTCAGCCGAAAAGTACTCGACGAATATGAAAACTAGGGTTTGCAGACAATGATTCGATGATCTTCTCGTCCCTCGACCCCCCTTTATATAGGTGGAGCCGAGGGATTCGTGCTATACAAGGATTACGAGTCCGGGACGGTTTCTAACTCATCCCGCCGGATTACAAATAACACTTCTTATTACAACTCTATCTTTTCCTTAACTACATCTTGGGCTCTCGAGTCTTCTTATTCTTCCGGTAGTGGGCCTTCAATAAACCCCGGGTACTATATTAGGCAGGCCCATTTGGGATGCCTATGTCGAGTAGCCCCGAGATTTTGCTTGAATCGTAGAATCAAGGAAAATCTCCACTGTTTATTTTTACTCGAAAGCTCTTAACTTTTATACTTTTTTTCATAAAATTCTATATTGTACGGGGATATTGGTAGTTGGGGCTAGTTCATCGACGGATCGGGTACTAGTTAAGCTGCTCTAGTGGCAATCCGCAAAAACCTACTTCAAAATCACGTCCCTGGACATGATTTCGGGATAGCGGTGTAAACTTCGACGAGCGCCGCTTAAGGTCTTACCATTCTGTCGAGTCCCGGTTAAATTTATCGAGTACCTAACGCGTCCGTTAGGATTTTTCTTCGTATCCGTTGATACGGATAAAAGTAGCGAGCGCGGTCTTCGGCGATGCCACGCCCGGCGAGAATAGGTCCGGGGTCTTACCTTCGCAATTTTGCGGCATTCGAAAATTGATCGCAACTTCGGCGTTCCGAGAATATATTGTCGAGTGCTTTTCCGGCTGTTGGAATGGCACATTTTATTGAGTCAAATATGACTTATATTGCTTTCCCGATGGGAGTATATGGAGAGTTAATGATAACTCGAAATATACTCTCTTGCTTGTTCTATTTTTCCTTTGTTAATTTCATCGGGCACGCGAACGGCGTTCCCGATGGGAGTAGCCCCGAGGCTACTGACCAAGAACTTGTGCTTGGTTGTAGGCTCAACATTTTAGTCCACCTTGTCACTATATTGCCATTATCTCCTGATATTCTTTCCTCCTTCTTCTTCTCTCTTTCTTTTTTTCTCTCTCTTTTTTTTTATTTATCGGGTGCGCGAACGAGCGCTCACGATGGGAGTAGCCCCGAGGCTACGGCCAAGAACTTGTGCTTGACTTGTAGGCTCAACATTTTCTATATTTGCCATTGTCGAAATTTTTCTTTTTTCGAAGTAGCCCCCGAGCATTTGGGCAAAAACTTGTTTCTGACCAAAGGCTCCCGATGCATTCAAATAACTTATCCTGTCGCCATTCTCCTTTCTCTTGTCGACATATTTTTCCTTGGCAAATTTTCTTCAACTCTATCAATGGTCGATATTTTTCTGCTTTGTGGGTCCATCGTTCCCACCATGTTGACACGTCGTGCAAGTGGGGGACACACGTCCTCCGCTTTTTCTGGTGCACGTACGGTAACGCCTATCCCAGTAAAAATACTTTTTTGCCCTTGTTACTAGAAGATCAATTCTCACCACACGATTTCCTCATCCAACGGTACACTGCTTCACCCAATTCTTATATAAACCTGTCTTCAACCTCCGTTCATCCCCTCGCTTGCGCCGCTCACCTGTTCCTCTTCGCAAATCTTCCTCTGCGCCCAATCTTCGCCGATTTCCCGCTCTCGCATACATTGCTCAATCCGCTGCCGTGGATGCCACCGCGTGCGCGTTTGACCCGCCACAGCACTCCGAGTCCGCGATGGCCGGCGAAGATCTTGAGTGGGAGAGATCCAAAATCTCCAACCAAGACGCCAACTTTGATGAAAAGGCTTGGCTCGATGAAGAAGGAAGGCGCCATCCGCTTTCCCGAGTGAAGAAAGCTATCCCAAGCCTCCAATGGAGTATCGGGTTAGTTTTGTTGATCATCTTATCCGCGGCCTCTCTACCCCAATCCATGATTTCCTCCGCGGTCTTCTCTTTGTCTATGGGATTCAACTGCACCTGGCTGACCCCCAATTCCATTCTTCACATTTCTATTTTTATCACACTTTGCGAATGCTTTCTTGGAGTTGCTCCCAATTGGGCTCTCTGGAAACGCATTTTACGCCTTCGCCGTAATGGCGCTCACAACGCCACCTACAACATAGGTGGCGTAGTTATCTGTGTCCGAACCGATGTCGATTATTTCGACGTCAAATTTCCCGACTCGTCCAAGGATGGCGCAAGAGGTGGCTCTATATACACGAAGAAAGCGCCAACTCCGTGGAACACAACATAGTTCCTTTCGACGGAAACGCGAAGATTCAACGCCGCCACTCCTGGGACGCCGAAGCTTCCGAAGAAGAAAGAAAGGCGACAGAAGCTCTTATGACTCGTGTTCATCAGCTCCAAAATACTCGAGGAAAAGAGTTGTCTGGTGTCCAAATCATAGCCTATTTTCTTAGGATTAGAGTGCAGCCTCTTCAGGCTCGCAAAAATCCCCTTTGGACGTATTCTGGTGCCAATGACGCCAATAGGCTCTCCAATGATCTTTCTGTGAAGGACTTGGAGAAGCTTGTTCGAAGAATTACCTCGGCTGAGTAAGAAGGATCCTATTCCTTCCTCTTGTCGCGTGGAACCCTACGGCTCCACTAATCCTCTCCCGAGGTATTTTGCCTTCTCGAATTTTTTATCTTGTTCTGAATTTTTCCTGCATCTCATTGTATTAATATCCCGCTATCTTTCTCTCTGCCGCTATTTTGTTGTAGAATCACCCTACTATGGCTTCCCTTCCTCCTCTTCCTGAGGATGGAGAAGTCGAAGAAATGGGCATTGTTGCCGAAGATACTCAAGGCTCCTCTGTTCCTGGAAGTGAAGTCGCGGGTTCTCACAAATCTGCGGCTTCTCATGAGAGAGAGGTTGAGTCTGAAGCTAGTGAATCGGCTGAATCCCTTCCTCCTGCTTGTTTCTCCGAAGAACAAAAGGAAAAGGACCGAAGTCGAGGATTACGGCATTTCTAAGGCTGAAGAAGTTGTTCCTTCGATCCGAAGGCAGCTTATGATCCTTATTTTGAGTCCCTCATCGGCTCGTAAGTCAATTTTATCTCTCCTCCTCTTTTTGATGTACTCGAAAGATTTAACTTCTGTCTTGCTTTTTGTACTTGTCGATTTTTGTTTACTAGTGATGAGGAAGAAGTACCGATTCATCGACGTAGCTCCTCGGACCAGCACGTCACGTCATCGTGCTTGTTTCAGACACGTTAGTTGAAGGAGATGAAACATCGCCTCCCCAACAAAACGTCGTCACTACTACTCCACCATCGAGCCCCCTTGTCCCTTCGCCAAAAAGGGCAAGGGTTGAAATGATCGTTGAGCCTCCTCCTCAACCGAGCAACTATTCGTCGCAGCTCTTGGATGATGTAAGTTTATCGAGATCCATCTTTCCTCTTTTTTGCTTTTATGGAGCCTTACTTTTTGTAATGCCGAAGTTTTTCCCCTTCTTTTCTTCTTCGTTGACGGCCTATGATCAAGGATCTTATCCGCATCGGGTCCCAATTTATTGGGTACCGCGAGTATGCCGACAGAGCCGAAGGTACGACTTTTCCACTTGTTGTTTTTCCTTGGTGTTTTACGCCAAGCGCTTGTCGCTATTTCTGATCTTTCTTCTTTTTCTTTTCCGCATCTCGACGGAAAAACTTGCGAGAAGCTAACGAACGTGCCGAGTCACTTTCTCGGAACCTTGAGAAAAGTGAAACGGCTCGCAAGAAAGCTGAGCTTGCTTCTAGCGAAGCCAGAGCTGAAGCTGATGATGCCAAAGCAAAGGCTGCTAGTGTCGAAGAATTGCAGCAAAGGCTCAAAGATGCTGAATCTGCCTTGCACGAGCAAAAATCTGCACAGGTTGCACGAGAACAAGGGATCATCAAGCGTTTGAATTCGCAAAGTCGACGTACACTGAGTAATATCACTTGTCCCTTCTATTTTGTTTGTATTTCTTGTTTCTTGGTTTTTGACTAATGTTCTTTCTTGTGTGGCAGCCCAAACCAACCAAGATTTTGACCTGGAAAAGCCCGTCAATGACCCTCTTCTTGACGCACTTTCTCTTCTAGAGTCCCATGGACGCGAAATTCGTGAAGGCGTGGCCAATGCCAGTGGGGCTTTGTCGGCGTTGTTCCCCTACTTCTTCCCGAAGAAAGAGGAACCTTCGACTTTCCTTGACCTTGCCAAGCTTTTCAATACATCAGAAGATCTTGGGCTGAAGATACGCCATGAGAATATGAAGGTGGCCGTTGAAAATACTGTTGCTACGGTTGCTTGATAGTCGGCGGACTCTCGGCCGGACGAAGGTTGGTGACACCGATCGAGATAGAACGGTCGCGGTGGAAGTCAACGATGAAGGCGGCCAAGCCCAATACGAAGAAAATCTTGGCGTATCTCGGGATCAAGCCGACGTCGACTCCTAGTTCGTCAAGGCCGGAGGTCTAGTTGCATGCCTCTGTTTTTCTTTTGCTTCTTTTGCTCTTGTCGCCAAAGTAGTCTTTTGGCGACACGTATTTCCTTAGTTCCACTTGTAGTGCCCTTGTAATTATTCCCAAGAGATTAATGAAGAACTCTATCTTTGCCTGTTTTTTGATGTTGTTCTGTTTAAATTTCAGTTGATATTTGATAACTATACTCCAATTCCTACTCCTTCCAATGCTTCGCCTTCTTCCCGCGCGGAGAGAACTGTTACTGATACTGCACCTGTCGATGATACCTTGTCGCAAGAATTGAATGATCTTCGACAACAACTTCAGTATGCGAAAAAGCAAACACTTGTGATGATGGAGCAGTCTCGTAAATCATCCGAAGCCGAAAAAGTTGCCCTTCAACAAGCCCGCGAGGCTGTGGCTGCTAAGGAGATTGCTTGTTTCGAGGCTGAAAAGCGGTCACTCGAGAAAATTTCATGCTCGAGTTAATGAATGAAGCCGGTGCGGATATGTCGGGTATGTTTGTCTCGTCTTGTGATATCTTTCATCTTCATGCTATTGTCTTCTAACGGTTGTCCCTTCGTTGTGTTGATAGGTGCCTTTATTGATGCTGCTGCCGAGGAGGAGAGGGTAAACACTAGGACAAACCTCCTTGTCAATCTTTCCTTGGACCATGGTTCTTTGTTTTGGGCCACTCCGGAGAGGACCCGCCAAATTACCGATTTCGGGATCGTACCTCTCAAACTCGTGATTTCCTTCACTACGTACCAAAACCTTATCCATGGTTTACAACTCCATGTTTCCTCGGAATGTCCCACCAAAAACTCTTCCTGAATTGATGGAAAGGTTCAAGGATGCTCGTAGTATCCATGATTTTGTCAAAGCACAACTGGTAGCTGGTGCCGATTTGCCCTTATCATGCTCCGGATCCGCCACTCGAAGCTTGACCTTGCCCAAGTTGTCGAGAGGGTTCATAAAAAGGTAAAACGTCGGAGAGTTGGTGTTGATAGGATTAACACGAAGGTTACACCTATAGCCGAAGAAATGATTGAGGACCTTCTTCGGATGGATGCCGACTTTTTGCCGATGGCCATTATGCCGATTTTCTTGGTGCTGCTCTCTGAAGAGAACAGAGTTACTCTTGATGACATACTTGAATCAAGACTAGTTATTTTCTTCTTGTAGAAATTTCTTCTTTGTAGTCCATAACTATATTGTAAAGCAACCATTATATTTCTATGTTTGTCTAGCCCCAGAGTGTTTCGGTGACTTTTTATATTTGTATATTTGCGAGGTTGTGGACCAAGGCATTTATATTTTGAAGGCAAATATGAGCCCCCGAGCTTTTACTGAGTACTATTTTGTATTTTTATTGACTCACGAGGTATTTGAATACCAAGGCAAGGTTTTTCCTTCTTTCATCGATGAACTATATTGAAATTCGTCGGAGCGATGACTTTGGTCACGTTGATAAAGAAAAAAGGTGATGTAGCCACTATCTTTGTTATATTGCAGCACCGCGAGCCCGCCTCATTAAAAACCTTCTCCGGCCCCACTCGGTGCCCCGAAAAAGGAAAAGAGTGCGTCTGAAAACTCGCGGGCGTTTCAGTACATTGAAGTTTTACAAGGACTATATTTCGACTCTAGGCGTAGAAACGCTCCGAGTTGCGCCACGTTCCAGGGGTTTGGCTCCTCCACCCCTGTCTTCTTGTCCTTTATCCTGTATGCTCCTCCTCCGATTACTTCTGTGACGATGTAAGGGCCGAGCCATGGTGACTCGAGTTTTTCATGACTTTTTTGCGTGAGCCGAAGAACTAGGTCGCCCACCTGAAAAGATCTTGGCCGCAAACGTCGGCCGTGGTAATTCTTCAAGTCCTGTTGATATTTGGTTACTCGAGACAATACTTCATCTCGAGCTTCATCAAGTGCGTCCACATCATCTTCTAGCGCTTTTCTCGACTTTTCTTCATCATACTCCGCGACGCGTGGAGAGTTGTGCTCTATCTCGATTGGCAATACTGCTTCGGCTCCATGTACCGAGAAAAATGGAGTTTCTGTGTCAGTTGTATTTGGAGTTGTTCGGATGCTCCACAACACACTTGGTAGTTCTTCGAGGCCGGGTATGTCGAGCTTTTTCTAGTGGTCCTAACAAGCGCTTCTTGATGCCATTGCGAGATGATGCCATTGGCTTTCTCGACTTGCCCATTGGTTTGAGGATGTGCAAGCTGATGCAAAGTTCAGCTTGATACCCACCTCTTCGCAATAGTCTTTGAATTCATTGGACGTGAAGTTGCTTGCCGTTGTACCGTGACGATGCTTGTGGGGCACTCCAAATCCGAAGACGAGGTCTTTTATGAATTTTACTGCGGATGCTCCGTCCGGTGAATTTATCGGCTTCGCTTCTATCCACTTTGTGAATTTGTCGACGGCTACTAGCATGTATTCCTTTCCTCCTGGCGACGATTTGTGTAACTTGCCTACCATGTCGAGTCCCCATTGTGCAAAGGGCCATGACAAAGGTATTGGTGCTAGCTCTGCTGCTGGAGAGTGAGGTTTTGCGGCAAACCTTTGACACGCGTCGCAAGTTCGTACTATGTCCTTAGCGTCCTCTATTGCTTGTCAACCGGTAGAATCCTGCCCGAAAAACCTTGGCTGCGATAGCTCGACTACTTGCGTGGTGGCCACATATTCCTTCATGTGCGTCCTTTAGAATTATTCTTCCTTCTTCGGGTGTAACGCACCTTTGCAAGACGCCTCGAAATACTTCGCTTATATAATTCTCCCTTAACCACCGTGAAAGCTTTGGAGCGTCGAATTACTCGCCTTGCCTCAAGCTGGATCATCCGGTATTTCTTTCACGAGGATATATGATATGTATGGCTGCATCCATGGTATACGTATTACTAGGACCGAGGTCTTGCTCTTCTTCTTCTTCCTCTTGCTTCTCCTTGATAGCCCCAGAGGTTTCTTCTCCTTCTTTTTTGATTTTGTCGTCTCGGTGGATCTCTCTGTTATCTCCTCCCAAAATACACCTGGTGGGACCGCAAGGCACCTGCGACCCGATGTTTGCAAGAACGTCGGCTTCGTCGTTGCTCAATCTGCTAATATGATTTACTTCGCATCCATCGAACAATTTCTCAAGCTCATTGTACACCTCCTTGTATGCCATCATGCTATCATTGATTGCGTCACATTGGTTCATAACTTGCTGAGCTACCAAGCTGTGAGTCGCCAAAGATTTTTAGTCGAGTTGCTCCGCAGTGCTTTCGCCATCTTCATCCCGTGTATGAGAGCCTCATATTCCGCTTCATTGTTAGATGCGTTAGGGAACGTCATACGAAGGATGTACTTCAACTTGTCGCCTTCGGGTGATATGAGTACTACTCCTGCGCCGGCCCCTTCTAGCCTCTTGGACCCATCGAAGTTCATAGTCCGGGTTCTCGATAAATACGGGGGTCCTGTATTTTGCAACTCCATCCACTCTGTGATGAAGTCCGGTAGTATTTGCGACTTTATTGCTTTTCTTTTTCATACGTGATGTCCCGAGGGAAAGTTCTATTCCCCAAAGGGAGACACGACCCGTAGCTTACGGGTTGTTCGAGTATATTTGATAAAGGAGCTTCATTGACCACTATGATCGGGTGTGCCGAAAAATAGTGGCGCAATTTCCGTGCTGCCGTGAACACTCCATATGCTAGCTTTTGGTACTGAGGGTACCTTTGTTTTGAGGGCGACAAGACTTCGCTCACGAAGTATACTGGTCGTTGTACTCCATGGATTTTCCCTTCTTCTTCTCTTTCGACAACTAACACCGTGCTAACCACTTGGGGTGTAGCTGCAATATACGGCGGGAGAGGTTCCTTTTCCTTTGGAGCTACCGGGATTGGTGGTGTCGAGATTTTTCGCTTCGGATCCTCGAAAGCTCTATCGGCTTCTTCGTTCCACTGGAATTTATCTCCTTGTTTTATCGGCGCATAAAATGGTAACGCTTTTTCCCCTAACCTGGCGACGAATGCTGCTCAAAGTCTGCGACTCGCCCGGTTAGGTTGTTGTATTTCCTTCAACTTCGTTGGCTTCCTCATTGTTACTATGGCTTGTATTTTGTCGGGATTTGCTTCAATCCCTCTTGCTGAAACTAGAAACCCCGGAAGTTCTCCTGTTTGGGACGCCAAAAGAACACTTCGTCGGGTTCGGCTTGAGGCGAGAATTTGTCGAGGTTGTCAAAAGTTTCTTTGAGATCCTCGATCGGTGTTGTCCCCTTTTTTGATGTTATGACGACATCATCGATGTATACTTGCACGTTTTTCCCAATCTGTGTTGCTAAACACTACGCATCATCCTGCGATATGTTGCTCCCGCATTTTTTAGACCGAAGGGCATTGTCTTGTAGCAAAACACGCCGTAAGGTGTAATAAACGCTGTTTTGGCTTCATCATCTTCTTTTAATCTGATCTGGTTATAACCGAGTATGCATCCAGAAAGGAAAGAGCGTTCACAACCTGCAGTGGAGTCGATAATTTGATCGATCCTTGGGAGGGAAAGTGATCCTTAGGGCAATGTTTGTTGAGACACGTGAAGTCGACGCACATGCGAAGGACTGTCGTGTTTTTCTTCGGCACCATCAACTGGGTTAGCTACCCATGTGGCTTCGTAGATATCTCTACGATAAAACCAGCTTCCTCTAGTCGATTTATTTCGATAGCATGGCTTTGCGGTTTGGTTCCGAAAAACGCCGCAAGGTTGTTTGATTGGTTTCATTTGTTGGATCCAAATTTAGGTGGTGCTCGGCAAGTTCCACGGGTACTCCTGGCATGTCAGCTGGACACCATGCGAAGATTTTCCGGTTCTCACGGAGGAACTCGACGAGCGCGCTTTCCTATGCGATATCCATGTTGTTTGCAATGGATGTCGTCTTTTTTGGATACTGTCGGGTGAATCCGCACCTCCTTAGAATTTTTCTCGTGTTGAAAGTTGATTCTTTATTTGGCCTTCCGACGTACGGCAATACGTCGTAATCGGTCATGCTCTTCGACGCCAAGTATTCAGCTTGCATCCCGAAGGTTTCGATAGCCGATGGAAATCCTTGTCGCACTTATCGGCTAAGGCAAAACTCCCTTTGACCGTGATTGGTCCCTTGGGTCCGGGCAATCTCCATAACAGGTATGTATAGTGTGGTACTGCCATAAATCTAGCGTATGCTTGGTCGTCCCAACAAAGCGTGGTGCTTGCGATGGGAAATCCACGACTTCAAACTCCGGTTTCTCGATTCTATAATTTTCTCGGGTTCCAAAGCTGAACGTCGAGGTTGATCTTCCCCAATGGGTAACTTGGTTTCTCCGGTGTGATGCCGTGGAACCTTGTGTCCGTTGGCTTCGGGTTTGCTAAGGATATGTTCATCTTCCTCAATGTATGCTGCATACATGAGGTTTAAGCTGCTTGCCACCATCTATGAATACTCGAGAAACGTCAAATCCTGCGATAGCTGGCGGCAAAATGAGTGCTGGCCGCCACGGTCGAGGAACTTGCTGCGGGTGGTCCGCTATGGTGAAGCCGATGTCTTGCCACGACCAATTGAGGTACTCAAGCTTGTTGGTGGAGGCATTTTCTCTGCCATAAACACTGTCGTGAGATTACTTTTTGAGCTCTATTAGATGGCCTTCCCTTCCGAATCATCGATGCTTGCTCCGTTGGAGTTAGGATCAACATAGGGTGGTGGTGCAGGTGCTGCCGCTATTACGAGTCGGTGTTGATTGCCTTCGTAATCGCGGGAGGTGGCGGTAGATGAACTTCGCTCCTAGGCTCCCGAGGGTTTCTCGTGCTTTGCTCGTGCGTGAGCGTTTTACGCACATCTGAACATTGCTTGAAAATTTCGACAATCTTTACGCGGGTGTCCGATTGTCTTTTCCCATTCTTTGTCGAGGAAGAAGTGCATACGGCACGGTCCGTTCAGCATTTCTTCGGGAGACATAAAAGGTCGTGGAAACCTTGGCCCACTATTTTGCCTGTTACGGGAGTCGTCCCTATTATCGCCTCGCTGCTCATTGCTTCTCTGATAATCATCTTTGTTGCTTCCTCCTGTATTTGACCGAAATCCTGCCGAAATTTGCCCTGGGGCGTCGTAATTCGGATCATTGCCGAGGAAATCGTCGCCTCGTCGATAATTTCGACCACGGTCCTCCTACGGCGACCTGTGTCGTTTATTGTGGACAGCGTCTTCTCCGTCTCGCCCATCTATTTGCTATCTCCATCAACGCGGATACTCGTTTTTGGATTGGTCCTTCCCAAGTCCTCGACAAAATCTCCGCGCCTGATTCCTGCGACAAACGCATCTATTGCTCTCTCGTCGGATATATTTTCTGCGAGTTTTTTATGATGTTCCACCTTTGGATGTACTTTCTCATTGACTCATCGGCTTTTGTCGACACGCCCTCGGCTCTTCCAACGATGCGGGCTTCTTGCATGTGGATCCGAAGTTCTTGACGAAAACGTCCTCGAAACTTTCCCAGTTGTCGATGGATCTGGCGGAAGTTTTTTGATCCAAGATCGTGCGGCTCCACTTAAGTGCACCTGAATACTTTGCATCGCTGTTGCTCTAGTTCCTCCGGTTAACTTCACCGTCTCGAGGTAATCAATTAACCGAGTCCTCCGGGTCTTGCGGGCCGTCGAACTTTTGAAGTGATCGGGTAACTTGAATCTCGAGGGGACTCGAGTTTTTCGGACTCTTCTCGTGAAGCACGGTAGACCGCACATATCCTCGTCATTAAGCTCCGGGGACTGCCGATGATCTCTTCACGCTTTGCCTTGCTCTGTCGACCCTTGCTTGCACTCCTGTGTCTCTTGCTCTACTTGGTCCTTCGGAGCTGCCGCCGTTGCTTGCTGCGGGTCGTGGACTATTTTGCCTTGCTTGCTCCTTCGGGAGGCGTTGCTACGAACGCTGTCCCCATAGCTCCAACTCCTGCCAATGCCATGTTGTATAATGTTTCCCTTGGATCTCCTGGGGGCGGCTTGGATGCGAGGATGTAAGCTTGTGTCGCCATATACCCAGCTTCTGGTGTCCTAGGGATAATATTTCCTCTTGTATCTATCGACATAAAGGACATGTCGAGGTTTTGAACCAAGTACTCTCTGTCTGCTTCGGGTATGTGTTGTAGCCTTGATCTTCCTCTGTTCCGAGCCTCCCTGTGGCTATCACCCGAAATTCTAGACTGTCCACTTAGATCTGCCCTTCTCTGCTTGGATGCGAAGGCTGCCGCCTTTCTCTTGTTCAACTCAGGTATCTGTTTTTCTATTTCTCGGGCGGTTCGTGCGAGCATATATTGATAAGCTTGCGGTTCTTGAGCTGTAAGCTGTTGTCGTCATTGGTTACGAACCATCTATGGCTTTTGCCGCTCTATCCCGAGCTGCCTGTGGAAGTTGGACTCGACGCGTGGTGTGGGCCCGACATATTTAGTGCCCATACCTCTCCTTAGATCCGAGGGATCGACAAAAGGATTTCCCAATTGGTCGAAAGCCTCCGATGTTTCCTCTTGATCTTCGATAGCATAAATCGATGATATTTTGTACTCGGATCTATGTTGGGTTCGGTGACATCATTGTTGAGATTGATGAAGACCTTGCCCATTGTGAGAGATTTGTCGACGAAGTCGTAGCTGTCGACATCGCTTGAGCCATCGCTATATATGAGTCCGCGAGATGACCCAAACGATGCGTTGTCTGAAGATTTTGGCGAGTTTCTCTCTTGCTCGATGCCGACGTAGCGTGTTGCCGAAGTTTCTTCTTCCGACTCGAGTTGATGATGCATAGCTTGAAAATTCAGAATCGACCGCCGACGATCCCGACGAAATCGGAATTTCGACACGATACGATCCTTCCTTCTCGACGCGAAAGTGGAACCTTCCGAACGTCATCTCCAAGGGCTCCGCCAGATACGCATATGCATCCAAACGGGAGGGTGGGTGAGGAACAAAATCAACGGGACCGATAGCGATCCGTTTACCTCGATCCATAGTGTTGCTTCCGGTTGACGATGTCGAAGATCTTGAACGTGCCATCGAGATCGGATCCTTACGCCTCTAATTCCCACGGACGGCGCCAATTGACAAGGGATTAACTTGTCAATGCCTATGGATTGTAGGCTAGGGTTTAGTTAGAAGTAGAGGGCAAGTAGATCTCGAAGGTTTCAGCTGAAAAGTACTCGACGAATATGAAAACTAGGGTTTGCGGACAATGATTCGATGATCTTCTCGTCCCTCGACCCCCTTTATATAGGTGGAGCCGAGGGATTCGTGCTATACAAGGATTACAGAGTCCGGGACGGTTTCTAACTCATCCCGCCAGATTACAAATAACACTTTCTATTACAACTCTATCTTTTCCTTAACTACATCTTGGGCTCTCGAGTCTTCTTATTCTTTGGGTAGTGGGCCTTCAATAAACCCCGGGTACTATATTAGGCAGGCCCATTTGGGATGCCTATGTCAGTGAAGCTTCAGGTTCTGCACCAGCTCCACCACGCAGCAACAGAAGCAACAACACCACCACCACCACCACCACTACCTCCACCAAAACGCTTCCACGAGCTAACCCATCTATAGATCGGGTGTTTCTACTGCATTTGGTTGTGAAATAACAAACAAACGGATAGCAAATCCCTGTTAAATGGGAGAAAATGGCAGCATAGTTGCAAGGAAAATGAGAGAGAACTGAGAGGAAATTAGGAGGAAGAAGAAGGAAGCGAGGGCGTTGGCAGGGCCTCAGACCAATTTAAATTCGGCGAGCCATTAATTAGGAAGAGTTTCCCGATATGTTGCATCCGCACGCCTTTTCGGGGTGGCGATTCCCGACGGCCGATACCGACCACTCGGGGAACAGGAGCCCGACATCTGCGAAGAAGTCCTCGGAATCACGGCCTATCGGGTATCGTTGCCCCAATTTCTTCCTCTCGGGAAATGGCACCCAAACGGTGTATTATTTGTGGAATTTGTAAAAAAAAACAAGCATTATTTTCTTAAAATAAGTAAGAAAATGTATTATTAATTTTTTTGCATGCATACAATATGAAAATAAATTTCAAGACAATTGTAGTAATATTTTGATGATATTATAGATATAGATATTTTTTTCATACACGTTATTAAAGTTTATAAAGTTTGATTTTGGCCAAAACTAGTAGCCAAGCTAATATAGAAAGGAGGAACTAACGGATAGTCAAGCATGCATGTATGATCTCAGAGAAGAGCGTTGTATACACGCGCTGGATCCAAAGCTGCAGATCTACCATTAATGCAGTCAACTTGAAAAAATAATCAAAATGTTTTTTAAGCGCGCAAGTGGAGAAGTACTCGTATATGGAAATCTCACAGCGTGGTTGGTGCGGGGACGCGATTTTTCTAACGGAACCGGTAACTACCGGTGAAGCATCCGCGGTTCGCTCGTCCCTCGCGATTCGGGGTTGAAAGCGTCGTATTTTTCTTTCTGGTTTCGTATTTCATGCTGCTTGTACCGAACAGTTCTGATATACGTATAGAATACGTGGCTGGTCCACTTGATACACTAAATATCAACGCGCAGACCATCCCCTGAATCTCTCTCTTCTCTCTCTCTCAATCTAGATCGAGGAAAAACTCCACTGCAGCTATGTGACGGCGGCCAGACCAGGAAGCTCGAGTTGGCGGCCCGCGGCCGGAACAGGAAGCTCGAGTTTGCGGGCCAAGACGGCGTTCAGAACCGCGGCAAGGCTGCGCCTAGAACGGCGGCGGCATGCATGAGCGACGGCTCGAGCTTGTAGCGCAGAGCCTCCGCTTGCAAGAGGCCTCGCCCGGAACGGAGCAGAGGTTTGCAGCCTGGACGGCGGCGCCGCGCACCAGCACGAGTCCGTTCTCAATCTCTGACTGCTCCACCGCCCCCTTCTTCGTCTGCTAGCGCCGGTGCAGCGCGTCATGGCTGCAAGGCTTCCAGCGGCAGCGCAGCGCCTTGCCTTCTCGTCGACATAGTTTTAAAAACCGGACCGGACCGGTGGTCCAACCGGAAAAAACCGGAACCGACGCCTCCATTGGTCTGTTAAGCGCACTGCACCGGACAAGGAAGCAAACCGGACTTTTTGCGGTTGAACCGCCGGTTTTCACCTAAACCAGAGGAAACCGGAGACTGGTCCAACCGGTCACACAGAATTCATATGCTCGCGAATAGAAAAATTATGTGTGGACACTGTGATTCGAACACAGGACGTGGAGTTAGAGTGCACGCGCTGTTCTTGTACGTGGTGACCATCTATTCAATGCTACTTTTGTGATTACAATACTGAAGTTAACCTATTTGATATAATATTTCTCTATTATATAACTAAAAATAATAAAAAAAATCAATTACCGATTCAGCTATTGAACCGAGCGGACCAGCGGTTGGACCAGTGAACCTTGAACCGAGAGCCTAGCTGGTTCGGTCACCGGTCCGGTTTTTAAAACTATGCTCGTCGAGAGCCACCGGAGGAAGACGAAGTTGTTCATGTGCAGGCTAGGTTTGGGATTTATGTTCTCCATCTAGGGATAATATTCTTTCTATCTGATTGGATGAGTGATTTTGGTGGTGGCTATATTTGATTTGATCTGAATTTTAGTCTTTTATTCCTGTCAAATCTACTACATTCTTCCCCACTCTAGTTTTATTTTTGATACATTTGTGTGATGGCTCAGATTGAGAAATCGTTTCCAAATCGAATAATCCCTTGATTGAGAAGTTTTTTTTGGTGGTTGCTAATCCATCTGAATGTACTTTTTTGTCTGCCATAAGAATTTTGAAACGAATTGTATGTCTAATTCTCTGTACAATTGTGAAACATTTGTGGTGCAAGGAAATGGTGATCTAACCAATATGGATTGTAAACAGATGTCTCCAATATCAAAATAGTGTATCCTATACTTGTTGATATAATACCCATATCTGCAGTAAATAAAATTGTTTTCTAAAACGACATTGGCTATATATTTTGTATGACCCAGTTTTCAGTAATATATGAAATATGTCATTCTCTTCAATGCCAAAATAATATTACTGAGCCCAGACTAGAATCATATCTTGTCTGTTTTATTGGAATTGACTAACGGAATACAATGAAAATATTATAATTTTCTCCACCGAAACTGGAAAATTTGGGTAAATGTGAGATATTTCATTGCAATATTTGCCAACTTATTTTCAAACCTATCCGATATTTGAAACGTCATTTCAAAATCGTAGAAACTAAAGCTTGTTAAAATTTACTACAAATCATGCGGTGACATCAAGTATATTTCATCAAGATTTCACACATTTAAAAAGTTTAGCCATGTTTTGAAAATACCTCTTTCGAATCTATTCAAAATTATTGATTTTCTTGTGCATTTTCAGACCAATAAAATATCACAGAAAAAAATCATACACTTTATATCTAATAGTAGAAAATTTTGTTTCTAAAATGTAATTGAGTCAAATTTGGTATCGCCCAATTTGTGTTAATGTATGAGATATATATGATAGATCTTTTGATACGAAAATGTTAATGAATCCATACTTGGGGCACATCTTCTTCATTTTATTTTAATTAGATCACAAAAAAAGCTAAAATATTTTGATTCCATTTTTCAAAAATGAATTGAAACTGATTTGAAAAACAAAGAATGCTAATTGGAATATATGTGAACCGATGTGATATTCGAAATATTATTTAAGAATTATACAAATTAAATCTATTTTAAATTACTATAAATCATGAATTTAATTATTACTATTCATTAGGAAATAATTTTTTTTAGCACTTCTCATCGCCAGGGGCTGACCGCTGGTAGATTCTCTGAGGCGAGGAAGGAAAGCAAAGCACTTGTTGCCACAGAACCAACATCGTGGTGGGCCAGAGAAAAGTGATGGGTGGTGGGTCCAGGATTGTAATACAACGGAGTAAAGAATGAAAAGCAGCCAATACCAGAGAATACTATTGGGGTACATGAGGAGGTGGCGCACGTGGATTGGACCAAGAGACTCCGGTAGGAACCGGATCCGCTAGAAGTGACTTTCCCGGTTGGTGCGCTCAAGCCCACACTGTCACACTTGACAACCGATGAAGTCATGTAGCGCGATGAGCATGGAGAGTGATGATGCCCCTAAAGACAGGCACTCTGTTGGCCAAGGCAGCGGCGGCGTAAGCTTGCTCCGGCCACCGCGGATATTCTGCCTCACGATGCTCTCGATCATGTTCTGGACTCTGATATTCTACTTCATCTCCAGCATGCAAGGCGACATGGCGTCTCTTCTCCTCAAGCCCTCAGCCTTCTCCCTTCCGCCCTTCCGCTTTGGCCGGGACCGGTGCGTCGGCCGGTACATCTACATGTACGACCTGCCGCCACGGTTCAACGCCGACATCGCCCGCGAATGCAGCAAGTTCGCGGCAGGCGTCGACATGTGCAAGTACACGGCGAACGACGGGTTCGGCCCCCCGCTCCCGCCCGGCGACTCCCTGCCAGAGAAGGGAGCCTACGACACCGACCAGTACGTGCTGGAGTTGATCTACCACTCTCGGATGAGGCGGTACGAGTGCCTCACCACCGACCCCTCCATCGCCGCCGCAGTGTACGTGCCGTTCTACACCGGGTTTGACGCGGCACTGAACTTGTGGAGGAGCAACCTTTCGGCCCGTGACGCCCTGCCGCTGGACATGGTGGAGTGGCTCGTGCGGCGGCCCGAGTGGCGCGCCATGGGGGGCCGCGACCACTTCCTGGTCGCCGGACGGGGCACATGGGATTTCGTCCGCGGCGAAGGCGGCGGCTGGGGCAGCGCCTTCATGACGTACCCGGCCGTCCGCAACATGACGGTGCTCACCATCGAGGCTAGCCCCTGGCTCGGCAACGACTTCGGCGTGCCGTTCCCGTCACACTTCCACCCTTCTTCCGACGACGACGTGCTTAGCTGGCAGGACCGCATGCGCCGGCAGGAGCGCAGGTGGCTCTGGGGTTTCGCCGGCGGGTCGCGCCCCGACAGCAAGAGAACGGTGCGCGCCCAGATCATAGAGCAGTGCGGCAATTCGAGCAGCTGCACGATGTTCGCCAGCACGACGGGCGTCCACAACTCGCCGGACGGGATCATGGGGCTGCTGGAGAGCGCCGAGTTCTGCATCGAGCCGTGCGGCGACTCCTACACCCGCAAGTCCACCTTCGATGCCATCCTCGCCGGCTGCATCCCGGTCTTCTTCCACCCGATCTCCGCCTACACCCAGTACACGTGGTACCTGCCCAGGGACTACAGGAGCTACTCGGTGTTCATCCCCCAGGACGATGTGGCCAAACGGAACGCCAGCATCGAGGAGACGCTGAGGCAAATACCGCCGGCGAAGGTGGCTCGGATGCGAGAGGAGGTGATCCGGCTCATACCGAGGGTGATGTACAGGGACCCGGCGGCGATGGGCGTGAAATTCAAGGACGCATTCGATGTCGCTGTGGACGCCGTCATCGACAGGGTGGCGAAGCGCCGGCGCGCCGCGGCCGAGGGACGCGAGTACCAGGACAGCGTTGACGGACAGCATAGTTGGAAGTACGATTTGTTCGAGCCTGGTCACAAGGATATAGGCCCGCACGAGTTTGATCCATATATATGATACTCAGATACTGTATAAGGTTTATCGGAAGGATTGGGCTTTGGGCCTTTCGTATTTTTTGCTGTCGGAAATTAAAGCTTTTCCGATAAATTCGGCCTTGCTCCGCGGGGCAGATGGATGCCCGAAGAAGTCTATTTTTGAACGCATATTTACTCGGGTATATTATCCTTCAAAAGAAAAAAGAACTGTGGCGGAGGGGCTGGTACGGGTAGTGGTGAATTAATTGGGAGAGACATCTCAAGAGGAGGACGGAGATAGGGATTAGAGGATCGAACCAACCGCTGTCGAAACGATAATTGTCATGGGCATTCGTCGCACTCGATCGGACGGATGAGAATTGAGGGCTCGGATGAGCAAACAAGCCCCGTGCACTTAGCACTTGTGAAGGTTAGTGAATACGAGTTTTTCTTAGGCCTTGTTTGGTAGCGGAGTATTTGTGGGGATTAGTGGGGATAATCCGCTAGAGTATTGGGTGAAACCCCTACCTTCACCCAATCCCCACAAATACTCTCCTCTGCCAATTCCTAATCCCCTGCTTTAAAACCAACGCATTTGGTAGATAGGGTTGGGGATAAAACCAACAGCAAGCAACAATGAAGATAATTCAGCATAAATTACAAAAGATTCATTTTTTATGGCAATAGATGAACATAACTCTGTAAAGTCAACATCCAGCAGTTATCAGCATCCATAAGGTAAGAGTTTTAGTCACATATGTCATGACAGTTTAGCATAAATTACATATCCCATACAACTATTCCCGGCAAATTTTTCTATGACAAAAGATGATGACTCGTCGAAACTATGTTAATTTTTTTAAGTGATCACCGTTGAAGACGACCCTGTTCCTATGCTTCCAAAGGTGCCATAGGCAGAGTAATCAGAGCATCGACACACTTCGGCGAGGGGCAGAGGGCGGGAGGGGGCAGGTGGATGCCGCGGACACGGGGTGAGTGGTGTCGACCGGCGCCGCGCCATGCATGGACCAGAAGCAGCGAGCGAAGCTGCACTCGAACATGATGTGAGCTGGAGGTTCAAGGGGAGTATCGCAGATGGGGCAGCAGCTGCCCGCTTCCTCGGGGATGCCCTAGCGCAGCAAATTGAAGAGAGTTGATTTGGTCCATGCTATCTTCAAGAAACACAAGTCAGGCATTAAGATTGTCTGTAATCGTACGCAAAGATGTTAGATGAGTTCGGTGCATGATCATGTTCAGGTGATGAATGACTGAAAGCATAAGTACCAGAGCAACACAGCAGCAGCACAAGTGGAGACACCAAACATATTTTACCAGAGAAGAAAATACAACAGTCGATGAATTGAATTGTACTACAAACATACTTTACCAGAGAAGAAACTGCAACATACTTTGCCAGACACATCAAACATACTTTGCCATGCCAAATATTAACTTGGAAGTGTAATACAAATTTAGCTAAACACACATTTCATGTAATATTAACGTTTTCCTTTAAAAAAAACTGTAACATTCATTTGTCATTGTGAATAGAAGGCTAAAACCAGGCACAGGTTGATCTGCTACAACAGTCAAACTGATTACTTATTATTACTATTTTGACTAAATCGGAAGCACAACTTAGAATGCAAATTTTAACTGCTTTATAACAAGATGCCCTCAGACTGCTGAAATACCATGTGCGTTTGTCAGTCCCGATGGATATGTATTACTCCAGAACGGTTTTATTTCATGAAACCACTGTAAATAAAATGAAACTCACCAAACTCCAAATTGCCAGGTTGGGTACCTCAAGCTTACTAGCTACGAGCAAGCACCTACAAATACTATCCACTGTTCTACAAGCACATGGTTTCAAGCAACAAAAACAATAACAAGCTCTGAATTATGCCACACTGGTGTAGATTGTGGCTGTTGGAGACTCGCTCGCCCTGCCATTTCCTGTCTAAGAAAAGAAGAAGGATGAGGTGCACGCTGTTATGGTCCAACTACCATCTCATCTCACACACTTCCAATTCCAGTACAAGGAGTTTACACAGCAGGAGGGATTGAGGGAGAGGAGCAGTTCGGGAGAGAAGAGAAGCAAAGGGGATACAGGAAAGAACAATTAGCAAATGGTCCAACGACACCCAAACACGAGCAACCCCGTGTTGACTTGATGCCTCCGTCCCTCGTCCAGCGTGGCATACCTCCTACGTCGATGCGCGAGCTATAGCGCCTCTGATTGGCCGATCATGTAGTCCATTCGGGCCCACCGGTCCTTGCTGGCTTCCTTCCGGCTCTTCTCAGTCTCCTTCTCTGTTTGCCTGAAGCGGATACAGCTACATCCGGCACTTGGTCCATGACATTACCCTCTCCATGAGAGCCAGCTTGCCCCCAAGCTGGGTATTCTGGGAACCTGCATTTGAGCTCATCTTTGTTCTCCCAGGTAGCTAGAGCATCTGGTAACCCCTTCCATCGCACAAGGACTTGATAGATAGATGATGCACCTTGACGTCGCCAGCGCGTTCCCAGCAGCATCTCCGGCTGAAGGTCATGATGTGGTACATCCGGAAGAGTGTCTTGCACTTGGACATCAGCTCCAATGGCCTTCTTGAGTTGAGAGACATGAATGACTGGATGGATCTGGCTAGTATCTGGGAGCGCCAAACGATACGCCACCTTCCCGACTTTCTGCAACACCTGAAATGGACCATAAAAACGAAGAGCCAATTTTCTGGTACCTTGTACCGCAACTGAGGTTTGAACATGTGGATGGAGCTTCAGATACACCCAATCGCCTTCAGAGAAGTGGCGTTCCGTGCGTTTTCTATCTGCTTGGTGCTTCATCCTTTGTTGTTGTCGCTCCAGGTGTTGCTTGAGCAGACCTTGCATTTGCTCTCGATCACGCAGCCATTGTTTGAGGTCCGGTACTTCACAAGCATCCACAACATCAATCCCCATGTGACGTGGTGTGTGCCCATATAGGACTTCGAAGGGCGTTTTTCCCAGAGTGGAATGAATGGTTGTATTGTACCAAAATTCGGCCGGGGAATCCATTGCACCCATTGCTTTTGACAAGAACTGACAAAGCAGCGAAGAAAACCTTCCAGGCACTGATTCACCCTCTCGGTTTGACCGTCAGTCTCTGGATGTCTCGCCGAACTCATACGCAGCTCAGTCTGAGTTAAACGAAACAGCTCTTGCCACAATGTGCTGGTAAATATTGGGTCTCTGTCCGACACAATGGATAGTGGTAAGCCGTGCAGTCTGTATATCTCCTTCACATAGGACATTGCTACCGACAATGATGTGAAAGGATGCTTCAGTGGTATGAAATGGGAATACCTGGAGAATTTGTCTACTACCACCATGATGCAGTCAAAACCTGAGGAAACAGGTAACCCATTTATGAAGTCCATAGTTACAACCTGCCATGCGCCCTCTGGGGTTTTGAGTGGTTCCAAAAGACCCGGATATGAAACCCTTTCAGCTTTTGCCTGCTGACAGATTGTGCATTCAGAGACAAACTTCTTCACGTCCTTTTTCAAACCTGGCCATGAGAACAGGTGCTTCACTCGGTGATATGTTGCATGGAACCCTGAGTGTCCACCAATGGGGCTGGAGTGAAGAGCATGAAGGATGTCCTGCTGGAGAGATGTGTTATCACCAATCCATACACGCCCTTTGTGACGGATAAGCCCTTTGTGCAAGGTGTAATTGCCAATGGGAGACTGAAGTGTGAGCTGAGCTAGCTTGTTTGTTGCCAGGGTACTATGCAGATACCCTTGTGTGACACTTTCCAACCACACTCGGTTTGCATTGAGAGACAACTAACAATTCTTCGGTGTCCTCATGTATATGTCTCGAAAGTGCATCTGCAACTTTGTTTTCTACACCTTTTTTGTAAACGATTTTGTATGAGAGACCAAGAAGCTTCGTTAAGGCTTTATGTTGCCACGGTGTTGAGAGACGCTTGTCATCCAGGTGCATCAGACTGCGCTGGTCAGTGCGAATAATAAACTCAGCGTGCTGCAAATAAGATCTCCATTTGTCCACTGCCATAAGAATCGCCAAACACTCTTTTTCATATGTTGATAATCCACGGAGCCTTGGGCCAAGAGCCTTGCTGATAAAAGCAATTGGATGATTGTTTTGGAGTAGCACAGCACCCACTCCTCTACTGCATGCATCCGTTTCAACCACAAAAGTTTCATTAAAGTTTGGTAACGCCAACACTGGTGTGGTCATCAGGGATTTCTTAAGAGATTGAAATGCAGCTTCCCTCTCTGAATTCCAGCAATAAGGCACCCCTTTTTTCAGTAATTCAGTGAGTGTTTTACTGACGATGCCATAGCCTTTGATGAACTTTCTGTAGTACCCCGTCATACCGAGGAAACTACGCAGCTCCTTCACGTTTTTCGGCTGCTGCCACTGAAGGAGATATGCCCTAGAGGCAATAATAAAGTGGTTATTATTTATATCTTTATGTTTATGATAAATGTTTATATATCATGCTATAATTGTATTAACCGAAACATTAGTACATGTGTGATATGTAGACAACAAGAAGTCCCTAGTATGCCTCTTAAACTAGCTTGTTGATTAATGGATGATTAGTTTCATAATCATGAACATTGGATGTTATTAATAACAAGGTTATATCATTATATGAATGATGTAATGGACACACCCAATTAAGCGTAGCATAAGATCTCGTCATTAAGTTATTTGCTATAAGCTTTCGATACATAGTTACCTAGTCCTTATGACCATGAGATCATATAAATCACTTATACCGGAAAGGTACTTTGATTACACCAAACACCACTGCGTAAATGGGTGGCTATAAAGGTGGGATTAAGTATCCGGAAAGTATGAGTTGAGGCATATGGATCAACAATGGGATTTGTCCATCCCGATGACGGATAGATATACTCGGGCCCTCTCGGTGGAATGTCGTCTAATGTCTTGCAAGCATATGAATAAGTTCATAAGAGACCACATACCACGGTACGAGTAAAGAGTACTTGTCGGAGACGAGGTTGAACAAGGTATAGAGTGATACCGAAGATCAAACCTCGGACAAGTAAAATATCGCGTGACAAAGGGAATTGGTATCGTATGTGAATGGTTCATTCGATCACTAAAGTCATCGTTGAATATGTGGGAGCCATTATGGATCTCCGGATCCCGCTATTGGTTATTGGTCGGAGTGAGTACTCAACCATGTCCGCATAGTTCACGAACCGTAGGGTGACACACTTAAAGTTGGATGTTGAAATGGTAGAACTTGAATATGGAATGGAGTTCGAATATTTGTTCTGAGTCCCGGATGAGATCCCGGACATCACGAGGAGTTCCGAATGGTCCGAGAATAAGATTCATATATAGGATGTCATTTTATGTGAAATAAAATGTCGCGGAAGGTTCTATGGAAGGTTCTAGAAGGTTCTAGAAAAGTCCGGAAGAAACCACCAAGGAAGGTGGAGTCCACAAGGGACTCCACCTCCATGGCCGGCCAGCCCTAGATGGGGTGGAGTCCCAAGTGGACTCCACCATAGGGGGCCGGCCACCCCCACATGGGAGGTGGGAATCCCACCTTTGGGTGGGAGTCCTAGTTGGGCTAGGTTTGCCCCCTCCTATGGAAGGTTTTGGTTTCGGGTCTTATTCGAAGACTTGGACACCAACACTTGGGTTCCACCTATATAATGAGGGGCCAAGGGGAGGGGGCCGGCCACCCCAAGCACCACAAGGTGGCCGCACCACTAGATGGCCGGCGCCCCCCTCCCAAACCCTAGCCGCCCCCTCTCTCCTCTATAGTTCCCGCACGCTTAGCGAAGCTCCGCCGGACTTCTCCACCACCACCGACACCACGCCGTCGTGCTCGTCGGATTCAAGAGGAGCTACTACTTCCGCTGCCCGCCGGAACGGGGAGGTGGACGTCGTCTTCATCAACAACCGAACGTGTGACCGAGTACGGAGGTGCTGCCCGTTCGTGGCGCCGGAACCGATCGTGATCAAGATCTTCTACGCGCTTTTGCAAGCGGCAAGTGAACGTCTACCGCAGCAACAAGAGCCTCATCTTGTAGGCTTTGGAATCTCTTCAAGGGTGAGACTCGATACCCCCTCGTTGCTACCGTCTTCTAGATTGCATCTTGGCTTGGATTGCGTGTTCGCGGTAGGAAAATTTTTGTTTTCTATGCAACGTTATCCTACGAGTGGTATCGCAGCCGTGTCTATGCATAGATGGTTGCACGAGTAGAACACAATGGTTTTGTGGGCGTTGATGCTCTTGTTATCTTTAGTTTGAGTACTTTGCATCTTTGTGGCATAGTGGGATGAAGCGGCTCGAGCTAACTTTACATGACCGCGTTCATGAGACTTGCTCCTCGTTCGACATGCAACTTGTATTGCATAAGAGGCTTTGCGGGTGTCTCGTCTCTCCTACTATAGTGAAGATTCAATTTACTCTTCTATTGACAACACTAGTATCACCGTTGTGGTTCATGTTCGTAGGTAGATTAGATCTCACTCGAAAACCCTAAACCACGTAAAATATGCAAACCAATTAGAGACGTCTAACTTGTTTTTGCAGGGTTTGGTGATGTGATATGGCCATAATGTGATGATGAATATGTATGAGATGATCATTATTGTATTGTGGCAACCGGCAGGAGCCTTATGGTTGTCTTTAAATTTCATGTTGGGTAGTTTTTCAAAGTAGTTGTAATAGTTGCTACATGAGGTGAACAACCATGAAGACGGCGCCATGAACCTTGACGCTACGCCGACGATGATGGAGATCATGCCCGTTGATGATGGAGATCATGTCCGTGCTTTGGAGATGAAGATCAAAGGCGCAAAGACAAAAGGGCCATATCATATCACATATGAATTGCATGTGATGTTAATCCTTTATGCATCTTATTTTGCTTAGAACGCGACGGTAGCATTATAAGATGATCCCTCACATTAATATCAAGATAATAAAGTGTTCTCCCCTCGTATGCACCGTTGCATTGTTTGACGTTTTGAAGCATCTCGTGATGATCGGGTGTGATAAACTCAACATACAACGGTGTAAGCCATGTTGCACACGCGGAATACTTGGGTTTGCTTGACGAGCCTAGCATGTACGGACATGGCCTCGGGACAATGGAAACCGAAAGGTTGAACACGAGTCATATGGATGATATGATCAACATGTTGATGTTCACCATTGAAACTACATCATCTCACGTGATGATCGGTTTTGGTGTAGTGGATTTGGATCGTGTACCACTTTACAACTATGAGGGATGTTGTATTAAGTGGGAGTTCATTAGTAATTAGATTAAAACATGAACTAATTATCATAAAAATAGTCTGAGTAGTATTTTGAATTAATTTTGTAGTATTGGCATCCGTTTACTACTATGCGCTAGTCTTATAATTGAGATAGAAATACTCGTTAAAATCTGACTAGAAACTTTACGGATTGGTACCGTATTGTTAATGAATCAAGAAATGATTAAGTCCTATTGCAAACTTTTAGTAAAACTCACTTTGTTGATTCAGAGAGCTATGGTTTCAATTAGTACCTAAAGTTATCTTGTCTCCGTGAAACTTGAAGTTCAAATCTGTTTGAAAAGTAAGGAGCTGAAAATTTAGTTTTCGTAAATAATCAAGGTACGAGATATATGTGATATCTAAGACCTTATTGCAAGATGATAGAATATAAATTTGGTGAGACTACATAAACTCATAAGTTTTATGGGAATGTACGAAGGTTGAAGACGCAAGGCGTCCCAATCCTCCAACTATTGGGGCACTAACGATATTCGCATATCCATGAAGTGATTGTCCTTAGTATGCACCGTTGCTAAGACTCGTCGTTTCGAAGCATCACGTGATGATCGGGTGTTATAGATTCTACGTGTGCTTCCAACGGGTGCAATCCAGATTTGCATATGCGAATACTAAGGTTTAAACTTTATGAGCCTAGCATGTACGTACATGGTCTCGTAAAGTTATCATGAATTGATGGATAAAATTATGAGTGAAATTGTTCATCGTATTACAAATTTACTAATAGTGAAATATGAAACACTTGTCATATGATGATCAACTTCAAAGTAAGAACCTCAAGGTTATTGGTATTTGACCAACAAACCTAGAAGTTATTGATGTTGAAATGTTTTTCCGAATAATGAGAAAAGCTAAAAGAGAAACCGCAAAAGATATTTTGGCAAAAGAAAAGAAAAGACTAGAAAGTCTAGCTCGGTGTATATAAATGATATACATGTTATGGTTGTATTCCTAGTTAAGTCACACAATGAAATTCTTGGGTATTAGTACCATATTGGTTGGTATGAAGTGTCATACAAAACAACGCAATACAAGAATACAATGGCCTAAGTGATTGACAAGGAATATGATAGAAATGCACGTCTGGAACAAAATAAAGTGTTATCATGTTCGTCGTTGGCATTCTATCTAGCCCTTAGAATTTATAATAAAGAACTTAATAATTGTTATTTTGCTCTGGTCAAATGAAAACAATGAGTTGTTCAAATTATGACATTACTCCATGTACGATGGATAAGTTATTATAAATCTTAATGGTGAAACACACATACATAACACCGACGCTAAAAATGCCATAAGGCAAATGATTTGAATTCCACTTATTTGTGGAACCGCAATTTAGGTCATGTTAGAAAGGATCGCATGAAGGAACTCCATGCAAATGGATTTTTGGAGTCATTCGATTTGTTGAATCGTTTGGCACTTGCAAAATCTTTTCTAAAAGGTAATGACCGAAATACCGTTCATAGGCCGAAGAGTTGAACGGGCAACTAACTTAGTGAAAACATACATAATGATATATGTGGTTCATCGGGCATAGTTGTGTGCGGAAGATTCTTCTACTTCATGAAAACTTTCAAACAATGAATTGAGTATATATGTGGATATATTCAATAAGGAAAAGTTTGAAACATTTGAATAGGATTCAAATAAATTTCAGCATGAAGTGGAAATCATCGTAATAGAAAAATCAAATATCTATGATTGGATCATGGTGAAAATATTTGAATTACGAGTTTTAGCGAACATCAAAGAGAGTTATGAAATTGTTCTACAACTCACATTTCTTGGAGTATCATAGTGATGATGAAGTATCCGAGAGATGTATCCAAACCTAGTTGGTTCAATGATGAGATAAAATATTGTGACGCCATTATATTTTTGTGGATTATGCTTTAGTGACTACCGCTTTTACACTAAATAGAGCATCATCATGATCCGTTGAAATGACACCATACAAGTTATGGTATGGGTATAAACTCTAATAGTCTTTTCTTTAAATTTTGGTCTAAGAGTTTACAACCAAAATCGGATGAATGTCTTTGTTGGTTATCCCAGAGATTTTATTGGGAATTCTTCCCACAAGACAAAGACAAAAGTGTTTGTCAATGTTTCTTATTTCCGAGAAATTGTTTCTACTGAAGTATTTGAGTGGGAGGACAATATAATTTGATAAGGTTTATGAACCTGAGCATAATGATCGAGTAGCGCAGCATCGGAATTGGTTTCGAAGCGGCCATAACGATCATGGCTCCCATGACTACAAAATGTTTTAGCCATGGAAATCGAAGTACATATTGAATCTTGTAGGTATGGTTTACTTTGTGATCAAATAAATGATTTGTGAACAAAGCATTGTTTTTTGAACAAATGATAAACCAACTACAAACAAAGAAGTTATGATGGGCCCTGACTCCGTTAAAATGGCTATACGCCATGAAATCCAAGATAGATGAATACTTTTTGAAAGTAAATGGATCTATAAAATTGATGGACTTGGATGAAATATCTTTAAAGAAGCTTGACTTGTCGAAAAGTTGTTTACGACAAAGTTCAAAGAGTTGACTACGACAAGATTAGATCTTCCGTAGCAATGCTTATAGTCTATATGGATTATTCTAGTAATCACTACATATTTCTTTTATGAGATATGCTAGTAGGATGGCAAAATACACTACTTAACGTAAGTATGTATACAAGATACAACCAAGAGTTTTGCTGGTCCGTGAAATACTAGATAGGTATACAAGCTTCAATTGGATGAAGTAAGTATCACGGAGTTGGAATCTTCACCGGATGAAATAGTCAAAGAGTTTTTGATTTCATCGGAGACGATGAAGAGGCTTGCATTTGCAAGAAATTAAGTGGGAGCGCTAAGACACATTTATAATACTTTATGTAGGTGACATATAGTTGGTTATAAATGATGTAATTATATACTTGATTAAAAAGGTTTCATTGAGAATTAACTTCAATGAAAGGATATGGACTGAAACAAATTTAGTGTCAAGATCTATGAAGATAGATTGAAACACATAAATAAGTTTAAGTCAAAGTACATATGATGGATATTGAAATAGTTCAATGTAGAAAAATTAAGAAAATGTTCTTGTCATGTAAAGGTTTAACAAGACTTGAGTGTATCTGACACTCAATGAGTAAAAACACATGAGTGATTATAGATCACGAATAATATGTACACAATCGGATATCATGTGCTATAAAGTGTTATGAGCATATACCAGAATGATTCATATGATGATCATTGGACAACAGTAAGAATATCCTTGAGTACTTTAGAAGAACTAAGGATATATATATATATATATTTTTGTATGAAGAAATGACAAACAAATCGCTGTAAGGTGTTACACCGATATTGGTTTTGTCACATATAAAATATAATTTCAAATCTCAAATTAGACTAAGTGTTGTTTAAAAGGTAGCACAATGAGCTAGAAGTTGTCTATGCTAGATTTAGAAGAGTTCTAAATATTGTGACGGAATCTACAAAAGAAGGCACAATATGTCATTGTTTTGACAATGACAAAGGATGTTAAGTCAAGAGGTTCTTTGAGAACTTGGTGTATTTCCGACGGAGTCGTAACTTTGAAGCTATATTGTGTGTGACAATATTAGTGACATATTTCGGACCGCGGAATTAAGGTTCCACCAGAAGACCAAACATATTTAAGGCCGACTCATTTGGAAATGAGTGATGCGTTGAGACGCAAATGAATTACAAAATACATACGGTTCTGAGCATATCAGATCCGTTGACTAAAAACCTCTCCCGTGAGCAATACATGATAAAGCACCATAAGGCCAAGGTGTTATATCTTTACAAATGTAAACTAGATTATTGACTCTAGTGCAAGTGGGAGACTGAAGGAGATATGCCCTAGAGGCAATAATAAAGTGGTTATTATTTATATCTTTATGTTTATGATAAATGTTTATATATCATGCTATAATTGTATTAACCGAAACATTAGTACATGTGTGATATGTAGACAACAAGAAGTCCCTAGTATGCCTCTTAAACTAGCTTGTTGATTAATGGATGATTAGTTTCATAATCATGAACATTGGATGTTATTAATAACAAGGTTATATCATTATATGAATGATGTAATGGACACACCCAATTAAGCGTAGCATAAGATCTCGTCATTAAGTTATTTGCTATAAGCTTTCGATACATAGTTACCTAGTCCTTATGACCATGAGATCATATAAATCACTTATACCGGAAAGGTACTTTGATTACACCAAACACCACTCGCGTAAATGGGTGGCTATAAAGGTGGGATTAAGTATCCGGAAAGTATGAGTTGAGGCATATGGATCAACAAGTGGGATTTGTCCATCCCGATGACGGATAGATATACTCCGGGCCCTCTCGGTGGAATGTCGTCTAATGTCTTGCAAGCATATGAATAAGTTCATAAGAGACCACATACCACGGTACGAGTAAAGAGTACTTGTCGGGAGACGAGGTTGAACAAGGTATAGAGTGATACCGAAGATCAAACCTCTGGACAAGTAAAATATCGCGTGACAAAGGGAATTGGTATCGTATGTGAATGGTTCATTCGATCACTAAAGTCATCGTTGAATATGTGGGAGCCATTATGGATCTCCGGATCCCGCTATTGGTTATTGGTCGGAGTGAGTACTCAACCATGTCCGCATAGTTCACGAACCGTAGGGTGACACACTTAAAGTTGGATGTTGAAATGGTAGAACTTGAATATGGAATGGAGTTCGAATATTTGTTCGGAGTCCCGGATGAGATCCCGGACATCACGAGGAGTTCGGAATGGTCCGAGAATAAGATTCATATATAGGATGTCATTTTATGTGAAATAAAATGTCGCGAAGGTTCTATGGAAGGTTCTAGAAGGTTCTAGAAAAGTCCGGAAGAAACCACCAAGGAAGGTGGAGTCCACAAGGGACTCCACCTCCATGGCCGGCCAGCCCTAGATGGGGTGGAGTCCCAAGTGGACTCCACCATAGGGGGCCGGCTACCCCCACATGGGAGGTGGGAATCCCACCTTTGGGTGGGAGTCCTAGTTGGGCTAGGTTTGCCCCCTCCTATGGAAGGTTTTGGTTTCGGGTCTTATTCGAAGACTTGGACACCAACACTTGGGTTCCACCTATATAATGAGGGGCCAAGGGGAGGGGGCCGGCCACCCCAAGCACCACAAGGTGGCCGCACCACTAGATGGCCGGCGCCCCCCTCCCAAACCCTAGCCGCCCCCTCTCCTCTATAGTTCCCGCACGCTTAGCGAAGCTCCGCCGGACTTCTCCACCACCACCGACACCACGCCGTCGTGCCGTCGGATTCAAGAGGAGCTACTACTTCCGCTGCCCGCCGGAACGGGGAGGTGGACGTCGTCTTCATCAACAACCGAACGTGTGACCGAGTACGGAGGTGCTCGCCCGTTCGTGGCGCCGGAACCGATCGTGATCAAGATCTTCTACGCGCTTTTGCAAGCGGCAAGTGAACGTCTACCGCAGCAACAAGAGCCTCATCTTGTAGGCTTTGGAATCTCTTCAAGGGTGAGACTCGATACCCCCTCGTTGCTACCGTCTTCTAGATTGCATCTTGGCTTGGATTGCGTGTTCGCGGTAGGAAAATTTTTGTTTTCTATGCAACGTTATCCTACAGCCACTTCAGGATTGGTGCTATTTTTCTGTGATCAGTGGACACACCGGTACAGCTGATAATGTGGCCCAAGTATGATATCTCCTTCTGAGCAAAAGAACATTTACTCTTTTTCACTTTCAACTGATGGTGTAGCAAGATAGAAAAGATTTGCTCCAGATGTTTCACATGATCTTCCAGGGTAGTACTATATATGAGGATGTCATCCACGAAGACTAGGGCGAATTTTCTCAATGCTGGTGCCAAAATATCGTTCATCACCCCTTGGAATGTAGCTGGGCCTCCAGTGACACGATATGGCATGACTTTGTATTCAAAATGCCCGTGGTGTGTTTGAAATGCCGTTTTGTACTCTTCCCCTGCAGCCATCCGTATTTGGTGGTAACTCGATCTTAGATCCAAGTCTGGTAAACCATTTAGCTCCTGCCAACTCGTCAAGAAATTCTTCAATCACCGGAAGAGGATATTTGTTCTTTATAGTCATTGCATTAAGGTGTCTAAAGTCGACACATAGTCTCCAGGTGAGGTCCTTCTTGCCAACTAATAAGACCGGTGAGGCGAAGGGACTGGAACTTGGCTGAATCACACCTTGTTCCATCATTTCTCTAACCTGCTTCTCAATTTCGTTTTTCTGCATTGGACTATACCTGTAGGGTCTCAGGTTAACTGGGCTGGCTCCTGGCATGAGAGGTATCGTGTGATCATATTTCCTGTGAGGTGGCAAGCCAGTTGGTTTCTCAAATATTTCCTCATACGTGTCAATCACCATGGCCACAATTTTTGGCACCGTCTTCTGTGTCTCTTCCTCAGTAGTGAAATAGACTTGCACCATATAATAGATGGAGTCCTGTTTTTGCAGTGCTTGCAGCTCTGGTACAGAAATAATGTCACACCGCTGCGTGTTAGCTTGGATACCTTGCAATCGACATTTTCTTCCTTGCCAATCAAATTCGAACCACTTTTGTGCCCAGTGTGTAGTCATTAGACCCATCTGCTCCAGCCACTGCATGCCTAAGATGACGTCGTAGCATTGCAGCGGCAACACCTTCAAGGAGTTACAGAAAGTGTTTCCCTGACATACCCATGTGCAGTCTGGAATCTCAGAGTCCCCTATGAGAATTCCTCCTCCAGCCACCTTCACTTTAATTTGCTGACTGAGTTGCTTGACTCCTTGTAATTGCGAAGCCAGCTGAGCACTGATGAAATTGTTCGAGGACCCCGAATCTATTAAGATCAGAACATCATGCCCCTGAATTTGTCCAACAAGCCTCATAGAACGCACGGCTTCAGACCCATCAACTGCCTGCTTACTGATGGACATGAGCACTTCTTGATCGTCAGGTACTGCATCTTCAAATACTTCGACTTCAACATTCTCCCCTTCAGAATCTGAAGTGTGAAGCATGGCAAGCAACTCTTCAACCACATGCAACTGTACTGTTGAGTTGCATTTGTGCCCTGGCACATACTTTTCCCCACAAGTAAAACATAAGTTCTTAGCCTTGCGATAAGCTTTCAGTGCTGAAACCTTGTTATTCAAGGCATTTGATCTATCATCCGAATTGGCTGGACTAGATTGCCTGACTGTGGGAGAGAAACTCTGGCGAGAAAATTGTCTTTGTTGTATGCCTTGTCTGCCAACGAATTTAGGGACATCATCTTCGATTTCTTCCTGCAGTAAAGCCAAGGAAACAGCAGTCTCGAGGTCTTGTGGACATTGAATCATTACAACACGCCTTATATTACTTGACAAGCCCTCTATAAACCTAGTAGTAAAGAATACAGGATCTAAATCCGGCTTGTAAGCAAGCATATGGTGCATGAGGCTATCAAATTTTTCTATATATGCAACTATCGTGCTAGTTTGCTTAAGCCTAAAGCACTGGCGGTACAACATTTGAAACTGACCCCTATCAAAGTGTTTGCTAAGTGACTCACACAATTTCTCCCAGGTGAAACTAGCAAGCTGGTTCTCAACACTCTGCAACCAAAGTGCAGCGTTACCCGAGAAGTGCATAGTGGCGTATTCCACTCTGTAACTAGGATCTACTGCAAATAAGCGAAAATACTTCTCTGCGGCCTTCGCCATAACATAGGATTGTCTCCGTCGAAACGGGGAAAATCGGTGGGTGGCGGAGCTGGTGTGGTGTGGGATACGGCAACGAGCATGTTGATTTGTAGTAACTGGAACAATCTCTAGAGTTGTTCGGCTGGTGTTCGTACCTGTGACCGGGGACGACAAGGTGAGAGCAATCTGCTCACCTGCCATACCCCGGTGCTCGTGTTGCATGCCGTGGCCGAGTTGCCCGGAGCCTTGCTCCTTGAGTGATGCTCCCCCGTCAGATGTCGAGGGAGGAGGTGTCGATGATGCAGCACTCGGTGGCGCGCCCGGGCGCTGAGGCCGACACCGACCACCACACGGTCCACTTGCTTGCGGAGCGCCTCCATGGACGCAGTCAGATCGGAGACCTGTGTGTCCACTCCGTCCCGCCACGCGTGCATCGACTGAAGTGATCTTGCGGTGGCATCGATGGAGGCTTGAGCGGATCCGAGCTTGGTCTCCACCGCCGTTAGACCGGACTTGAACTCCCCCTTCAAATCCGCTGATAGTGCGGCGATCTGCTTCAGTACTTCCTCCATGCCTTCCTCCAAGGCGTCGATCCGGTCCGAAGTTGCCCACCGTGTTTGATGTGGACGATCCAGGGCGAGATCGACCCAGTCCCGCCTGAATCCAGCACCCGATCGGAGGCGTCCCTTGCGGGAACTTTGTGCTAAATCACCCGAGAGCGATCTGGCGCCTTCCAACACGGTGTTACTATCTGGATCGAGGAATTCAGGGAGCACGCGGTGGATCGATGTGGAATCTGATACCAAATGTTATGGTCCAACTACCATCTCATCTCACACACTTCCAATTCCAGTACAAGGAGTTTACACAGCAGGAGGGATTGAGGGAGAGGAGCAGTTCGGGAGAGAAGAGAAGCAAAGGGGATACAAGAAAGAACAATTAGCAAATGGTCCAACGACACCCAAACACGAGCAACCCCGTGTTGACTTGATGCCTCCGTCCCTCGTCCAGCGTGGCATACCTCCTACGTCGATGCGCGAGCTATAGCGCCTCTGATTGGCCGATCATGTAGTCCATTCGGGCCCACCGGTCCTTGCTGGCTTCCTTCCGGCTCTTCTCAGTCTCCTTCTCTGTTTGCCTGAAGCGGATACAGCTACATCCGGCACTTGGTCCATGACACACGCGACACAGGAGCTGGGACTCTATTGCGCTTCGATGGCTCGATCTGCTGGGAAGTGGATGTGTCTGGCGCGCGTGTCCTACAAGAATTTAACATCGAGCTTACAGAAATATATCACTTAGCCAATCGCTCGTGTTATCCAGCCAGACCGGTGCTAACACACCGCGGGCGCAACTCCACCCCTGGGACGAAAGGCTGGATGCGCTCAGATCGGGAGAGACACAGCTAGTACACAGCCTTGAAAGAGAGATGGATAGAGAAGGGGGTTACCGGAGAGAATGTAGACCGAAGTACAGGACCGGCGGGAGGTGGTGTCGCCGGTCAGAAACCAATAACAACGGCGGCGGCGATGTGGAGCCGTTCGGCGGGATCCACGTCTGTCTTCGTCGGTCAGATGTTCCGCCCCTCCCGCAGCTCTCGTCCCTCCCTCAGCTCTTGCACCTCCGCTAGCCGCCGATCCGCTCACCGCTGATCTGCTCGCCACCGCACTCGCCGGTTGCCTGGCGTGCTGCCTGTAGCTAGGTCTTTGCCGGGGACGGGGATAAAACACGGGGTCTGGGTCGTGGATTGTGTCCAAGGCAAAAATAGGCCGGGGACGGGGATAGACGGGGATGAGCGGGGATAAAATCGGCCCAAAACTCTAGCACCAAATAGGTTTTCGGGGGAAATCGGGGATTCGAAGTTGGGCCGGGATAATACTCGCCAATCCCTGTGAATACTCCAGTACCAAATGAGGCTTTAGGATGCTCAAAAAAAAAAAAAAAACCAAATGAGGCTTTAGGGGTAAATGCTCCTTTTATTATTCAATCACCATAGGTACAATAATAGTATCAAGGAAATCAATGAGTCACAGGCGTCGAGCCAGATTATTCGATTACGCCTCTCGGACACACCAATGTGTTGGGCGTCTCAGGAGGTTGTAATTTGTGGAATAATGCTGCAACCTTTCAAATGTTCCCGAACTCATGCCTCTAATATTTTCTTCCATGATCCGACCGTAGAAACTTTGCTTTCTTGCCACGTTGATTCTCTAGTTCATTATAAAATTATTTGAACCATTCAAACGTTTCAGATTTATTCTTCGTAAGATAAATATAACCATATCAACTAAGATCACGTTGAAGGTTATGAAGTAGCTGCGTACGGGTATACTCATTGGTCCACAAATATCAGTGTGTATGGTTTCCAATAGTTAACTTGCTCGTTGAACGAAACCTTTGAACGGGGTTTTAGTCATCTTTCCCATTAGATAAGCTTCGCAATCGTCAAAAGATTCAAAATCAAATGAGTTCAAAAGTCCAACATTATGGAGTTTCTTCATGCATTTGTGTCCAATATGACCTAACCGCGAGTGCCACAAGTAAGTGATATTCAACTCATTAGTATTTCGATGTTTAGTGTCAATATTATGGATGTGTGTATCACAATCACGATTCATATAAAACAAGCCATTCCAAATTGGAGCATGGCAATAAAAGAAATTATTCATATAAATATAACAACCATTATTCTTAGACTTAAATGAATAACCATCATGTAAGATACAATATCCACATATAATATTCTTACATAAAGACGGTACAATTTAACAATTAATTTAATCCCGAAGGTATATGTAGAGGCATTATGCCAACGGGAACCACTAAAACTCTCGCTCCGTTCTCGATGCACATCGTCACCTCGTTCTTCTCGAGCATCCTAGGCTTCCGCAGTTCCTGTATCAAATTGCAAATATTAGCAACCGATCCAGTACCAAATAACCAAGAATTACTTTTAGGGCCTGATAACAAAACATGAATAACATGTATATCAAATATACTTAAGCTAGAAGTTCCAATCTTCTTCAACTTTTCTGCTAAATACTTTGGGTAGTTCATCTTCCAGTGACCTTTCTCCTTATAGAAGAAACACCTAGCATCAGCTTTAGGTCGAGGTTTAGGCACCTTGCTCTTCATCGGCGTGTGGGATTCACCGGCATCCTTAGAGCTACCCTTTCACTTGTTCCAAGCCTTCTTCTTAAATTGAGTAGTTTTATCCACCATCATCACATGTTTGACGTTCTTGTTTATGTGTTTCTCAACCACCTTCAACATTGCAAAAAATTCTGACATTATCTTATTAATCCCACGCATGTTGAAGTTCATGAAAAACCCAGTGAAACTAGGTGGCAGTGATTTCAGGATTATGTAAGTTCCTATCTCAACTGGAAAGAGATCACCCAACGTTTCTAACCTTTGAGCATACTCGCGCAACTTGGTTACATGCATGCATGTGCGCTAACTGAGCTTCCTTAATCCATCTTGCAGTCCAAAAGAGCTCGCCAAGAGCTCATATCTCTCAGCTCTAGCCTGTCGATGAAACATTCCTTTCAGCTTAACGATTCTCATATGGACCCTCCTTTGAAGGCCGGGTTCCATAGCAGCAAGAGATGCACATCGTACGCCAATATAGTCATCACCTACGTGTCGTATAGACATTATGATCCATCTCTTTGGCTTCCAATGGATGAGGGTCTTCGAGAGTTGCTTCGAAGACATACTCTTTGTTAGCACCTTCTAGTACAATTCTAATATTGCGGTACCAGTCCACAGAGTTAGTTTTCATGTAGTTTCTCTTCCTCTAAGATCGTAGATAGCGGAAAGGTGTTGTTGCGGGCCATTGATCTACAAACATTAGGTAAAATTCACTTAGACTTCATTCATAATTAATTATTTACCATTAATTAAACAAACTTTAATCATTTAGTAACTCTCTCTAAAATCAATATACCTCATGATTGTTACCTAGTGATTCAAGATGCACACATAACTTATTGGATATTGACGTGAAACCAGTACAAATACTAATCATATCACTATATGACTTGTTAAGCTTTCTATTCTTGTGTTCTAATTTTCAAGTGAACCTTAGTACACCGACCGTGCGAGCGGTTCACACCCACAATTGGGACACTGGCGGGGTGCTCATGTGACGTGACACACACACCCTTCGATGAACACTCATGTGACCCTAAAAATAGGGAGAAGACGAACTTGATATTTTCTCTGAGAGATCACCCTATTTATTACTACTACCCCACAACAAATAAAGGGGTTAACATCATATGAGATTCATAATTATAGTGACATGGTATAGCCCTTCATATCGTTGATCTCCATCTTCAATATCGCTCGGCGCCAGACACCTCCTTTGCCTACAACATCGCATCGAGGTCCATCGTTGCTTGATCACCACTGACATTGCTTGCAAGTACTATTATTAGTAATACTAGCTAATAAAGTAACTACATCATCACCTCCAATGATAATAATTAAGTGACAATCATAGTATCTCCTACTACTCATGCCGTACAAAGAATACAACATAGAACATCTCATACGATACATTATAAACTTCAGCTATACCACATCACTTCCTGCAAAAATGAGTTAGAGGCTTCTACTCAAGCTTTTTTTATTAATTACGTGGCTGCTAGGTTTCAAAGGAAAACCGATACTACCTATGTGTGGCTATTTAGCAAAATTCTCTTGATAGTTACTTGATACGTCCAATTTGCATCACTATTTTATATCATAATTTGCTGTTATTCATTGATATATTTCATATTTGGAGATAATACTTATGTTATTTCATCTATTTTGCATGATTCATGATTATTGGAGGATCGTGCACCGGAGCCAGGATTCTGCTGGAAAAGCACCGTCGGAATGCAATATTTCGGAAGATCAACAATTGACGGGAATTACACGAAAAATCCTATTTTTCCAAATGACGAAGGGAGCCAGAAGGGGGAGAAGAGGGGACCCGAGGTGGGCCCACCCCATAGGCCGGCGCGGCCCAAGGCCTGGCCGCGCCGCCCTATGAGGAGGGGGGCCCACAGCCCCTCTCGCCTCCTTTTCTTCGCGTACTCCTTCGTCCCGAAAACCTAAGCTCCAGAGGTACGTCGCGAAGAGTCACAGCCGCCTCTGCGGGGCGGAGAACACCAGAGAGAAAGAGCTCTCCGGCAGGCTGAGATCTGCCGGGGAAATTCCCTCCCGGAGGGGGAAATCGACGCCATCGTCACCGCCATCGAGCTGGACATCATCTCCATCACCATCACCATCATCTTCATCATCATCACCGCCGTCTCCACCGCTGCACCTCGTCACCGCTGTAGCAATTTGGGTTTGATCTTGATTGTTTGATAGGGGAAACTCTCCCGGTGTTGATTTCTACTTGTTATTGATGCTATTGAGTGAAACCGTTGAACCAAGGTTTATGTTCAGATTGTTATTCATTATCATATCACCTCTGATCATGTTCCATATGATGTCTCGTGAGTAGTTCATTTAGTTCTTGAGGACATGGGTGAAGTCTAAATGTTAGTAGTGAAGTATGGTTGAGTAATATTCAATGTTATGATATTTAAGTTGTGGTGTTTTTCTTCTAGTGGTGTCGTGTGAACGTCGACTACACGACACTTCACCTTTATGGGCCTAGGGGAATGCATCTTGTACTCGTTTGCCAATTGCGGGGTTGCCGGAGTGACAGAAACCTGAGGCCCCGTTGGTATATCGATGCAGGAGGGATCGCAGGATCTCAGAGTTTAAGACTGTGGTTAGATTTATCTTAATTACTTTCTTGTAGTTGCGGATGCTTGCAAGGGGTATAATCACAAGTATGTATTAGTCCTAGGAAGGCCGGTACATTAGCATAGGTTCACCCACACAACACTTATCAAAACTATGAAGATTAATTAGCCGTATGTAGCGAAAGCACTAGACTAAAATCTCGTGTGTCCTCGAGAACGTTTGGTCATTATAAGTAAACAAACCGGCTTGTCCTTTGTGCTAAAAAGGATTGGGCCACTCGCTGCAATTGTTACTCTCGCACTTTACTTACTCGTACTTTATTCATCTGTTACATCAAAAACCCCCTGAATACTTGTCTGTGAGCATTTACAGTGAATCCTTCATCGAAACTGCTTGTCAACACCTTCTGCTCCTCGTTGGGATCGAAATTCTTACTTATCGAAGATACTGCGATACAACCCCTATACTTGTGGGTCATCAAGACTATTTTCTGGCGCCGTTGCCGGGGAGTGAAGCGCTATTGGTAAGTGGAACTGGTAAGGGAAATTTCTACTGTTTGTGCTGATTTTATTTCTGCCTGTTGCTATAACTCATTATGGAGAGATCTTCTCTTGAGTGTTTATTTGGGAAATCTACTACTACTTCAAAGGTAGTGGATGAGGTGCCAGGTAAGGAAGAAATGCCATACAAAATACCTATGAAAATTATTGAACGTGTAGTGGGTAACCGTTATACAGGGGATGGAACTGTCCACCCTAGAGATCATTTACTGTTCTTACATGAATTATGCGGTTTATTCAAGTGTGCAGGTATTGCTATGGATGAAGTGAGGAAGAAACTATTCTCTCTATCGCTGTCCGGTAAAGCGGCGCATTGGTATAAATTACTTGGATAATGGGGATTCTCTTGAATGGAATGATATTGTGCCCCGGTTTTATTCTAAGTTCTATCCTCCAAGTGAGATTCACAAAGATCGGAATCGCATATATAATTTTTGGCCTCATGAAGGAGAAAGTATTGCCCAAGCGTGGGGGAGATTGAAGTCTTTAATGCTCAAATGCCCCATTCATGAGCTTCCTGGTAATATTATTATTGATAATTTCTATGCAAGACTTTCTTTTCAAGACAAGACCTTGCTGGATACTTCTTGTTCCGGATCATTTACACGCAACAAGGAAGAGTTTAAAAGGGACCTTCTTAATCGGATCCAAGAAAATACTCGAAGGATGGGAGAACGACGAGGATAGAGAATCGGGTATAAATTATGATTATAAATGCATTGAAGCTTTTATGGATACCGATAAATTTCGTAATATGAGTGCTACTTATGGTCTTGATTCTCAAGTTGCTGCAAATCTTTATAAAGCTTTTGCTTCTCATTATGAATTGCCTAAGAAGAACTTTGATAAGTATCATGAACCGTATAAAGATAAATTTGATTCATCTATAAATAAATGTGTTGTAGTTGAAACTGTTGATCATGTTATTCCTGAAGGTTATATTGAAAAAACTCCTTTCCCCGCTAAAATGAAGGAGTACTCGTTATAAATAGTGCGGTTCATAAAAGTGAAAAGAAACCTATAGAACTCGAAGAACAAATAAAAGTTGAACCTGCTTGTTGCAATTGTTAAAGATCTTGTGACTGAAAATGTAGAAGATGGTCATATTATTTTCCGTGAAGATGCTTCTAATATTGTATCGCATCCTAATAAGTCTAGGAAAGCTAGTGTTCCTATGCTATCTCGTTAGAATTGGTGATCATTGTTATTATGGATTATGTGATATTGGTGCAAGTATTAGTGCTATTCCTTATGAGCTTTACACGGAGATTATGCACGAAATTGGTTCTTGTGAACTTGAAGATATTGATGTGGTTATTCGGCTGGCTAATAGAGAAACTATCTCTCCAATTGGTATTATTCGAGATGTGGAAGTTCTATGTGGTAAGATTAAATATCCTGCTGACTTTTTGGTACTTGGTTCTGCTGCTAGTAAATATTGTCCTATCATTTTTGGTAGACCTTTTCTAAATACTTGTGGAGCTATTATAGATTGCAAGAAAGAGAAAATTTTGACTAAATTTGCTTGGTGAATCTTATGAGTTTAACTTCTCTAAATTTACCAAAACCCCTTATAAAATTGATTCGCCTAATAGTGATTTTAAAGTTGAATAGTATGCATCTATTGCTCTTGCTCCTAATAATCCTTTGCAGCAACATTTGGAGAATAGTGAGAGTGAAGTTTTTAGGGAAGAAAGAAATGAGCTTGATGAAATTTTCCTTCGTCAACCTATTCTTAAGCATGATTTACCGGTGGAAGATATGGGTACAACACCACCACCAAAGGAAGATCCTGTCTTTGATTTAAAACCATTGCCTGATAATCTTAAATATGCTCATATAGATGATAAGAAAATATATCCTGTTATTATTAGTTCTAAGCTTTCAGAGTTTGAAGAAGAAAGGTTATTGGAAATACTGAAGAAACATCGAGGTGCTATTGGCTACACTCTTGATGACTTGAAGGGGATTTCTCCCTCTATTTGCCAACACGCCATTAATATGGAAGATGATGCGAAGCCTGTTGTTGAACCTCAGCGTCGTCTAATTCCTAAGATGAAGGATGTGGTAAGAAATGAGGTATTAAGACTCCTTGAAGCTGGTATTATATATCCTATTGCTGATAGTAGATGGGATAGTCCTGTGCATTGTGTTCCTAAGAAAGGAGGAATGACTGTTGTGCCTAATGATAATGATGAGCTCATACCTCAAAGAGTAGTTGTAGGTTATAGAATGTGCATTGATTATCGAAAATTTAATAAGGTTACTAAGAAAGATCATTACCCTTTGCCTTTTATTGATCAAATGTTAGAAAGGTTATCTAAAAAATACTCATTTTTGCTTTCTTGATGGTTATTCTGGGTTTTCACAAATTGCTGTTAAAACTAAAGATCAAGAGAAAACCACTTTCACTTGTCCCTATGGAACTTATGCTTATAGGCGTATGCCTTTTGGTTTATGTAATGCTCCTGCTACTTTTCAAAGATGCATGTCTGCTATTTTTCATGGCTTTTGTGAGAGTATTGTAGAGGTATTCATGGATGATTTTTCTGTCTATGGGAATTCTTTTGATAGCTGCTTGCGAAACCTTGATAAAGTTTTGCAGAGATGTGAAGAAACTAACCTTGTTCTTAATTGGGAGAAATGCCACTTTATGGTTAATGAAGGAATTGTATTGGGACATAAAATTTCTGAGAGAGGTATTGAAGTTGATAGAGCTAAAGTTGAAGCAATTGAGAAGATGCCCTATCCTAGGGATGTTAAAGGTATTCGTAGTGTTCTTGGTCATGCTGGGTTTTATAGGAGATTTATTAAAGATTTTTCTAAGATGTCAAAGCCTCTTACTAATCTTCTTCAAAAAGATGTACCTTTTGTTTTTGATGATGATTGTAAGGAAGCTTTTGAAACTCTAAAGAAAGCCTTAACAACTGCCCCTATAGTTGAACCTCCTGATTGGAATTTACCATTTGAAATTATGTGTGATGCTAGTGATTTTGTTGTAGGCGCTGTTCTTGGACAGCGAGTAGATAAAAAACAGAATGTTATTCATTATGCTAGTAAAACTCTTGATGCTGCTCAAAGAAATTATGCTACTACTAAAAAAGAATTGTTAGTTGTAGTCTTTGCTTGTGATAAATTTAGATCTTATATTGTTGATTCAAAAGTTACGATTCATACTGATCATGCTGCAATTAGATACCTTATGACAAAGAAAGATGCTAAGCCAAGGCTTATTAGATGGGTACTTCTTTTGCAAGAATTTGATTTACATATTGTAGATAGGAAAGGTGCTGATAATCCTGTCGCTGATAATTTGTCTAGATTGGAAAATATTGCTTATGATCATGTTCCTGTTAATGATAGTTTTCCAAATGAACAATTTGCTGTAATAAAGGTGAGCTCGCGAGACAGTCCTTGGTATGCTGATTATGCTAACTTTATTGTTTCCAAGTACTTGCCTCCAACCTTTTCAGCTCAGCAAAGGAGGAAATTCTTTTATGACTTGAGGCATTATTTTTGGGATGACCCACACTTGTATAAAGAAGGAGTGGATGGTATTCTGCGAAGATGTGTTCCCGAATATGAACAACAAGAGATATTGAGTAAATGTCATGGTAGTGCTTATGGAGGACATCACGCCGGAGATAGAACCGTGCAAAAGGTTCTACAATCAGGTTTTTTATTGGCCAAGTCTCTTCAAAGATGCAAGGAAGTTTATTTTATCTTGTGATGAATGTCAAAGGGTTGGTAATATCTCCAGACGCAATGAAATGCCTATGAATTATACTCTTGTTATTGAACCGTTTGATTGTTGGGGATTTGACTTCATGGGACCTTTTCCCTCTTCAGAAGGTAACACTCATATACTTGTTGCTGTTGATTACGTCACTAAATGGGTGGAAGCTATACCTACAAAAAGTGCTGATGGTGAGACCTCGTTAAGAATGCTCTTAGACATTATTTTTCCTAGATTTGGAGTACCTAGATATATTATGACAGATGGAGGTTCTCATTTTATTCATGGTGGTTTTAGAAAAACTCTTGCTAAATATGGTATTAATCATAGAATTGCTTCTGCTTATCATCCTCAAACTAGTGGGCAAGTAGAACTATCAAATAGAGAAATTAAATCTATCTTGCAAAAGACTCGTTAATAAAACTAGAAAGAATTGGGCTAGTAAATTGAAGGAAGCACTATGGGCTTATAGAACTGCTTATAAAAATCCCATGGGAATGTCACCTTATAAAATGGTTTATGGAAAAGCTTGTCATTTACCTTTAGAACTAGAGCACAAGGCTTATTGGGCCGTTAGAGAATTAAATAAAGATCCTAAACTAGCCGGTAATAAGAGGTTGCTGCAATTAAGTTCTCTAGATGAATGGAGAAGTGAAGCTTATGAAAATGCTAAACTCTTTAAAGAGAAAGTTAAGAAATGGCATGATAGAAGGATTATCAAAAGAGAGTTTAATATTGGGGATAAAGTCCTGTTGTATCGGTCTCGTCTCAGGTTCTTTGCAGGGAAATTACTCTCGAAATGGGAAGGACCATATGTTGTTGAGGAGGTGTATCGATCAGGAGCAATTAAAATTAGTTCTCTCCAAGGCAATGTGATACGTCTCCGACGTATCGATAATTTCTTATGTTCTATGCCATATTATTGATGATACCTACATGTTTTATGCACACTTTATGTCATATTCGTGCATTTTCTGGAACTAACCTATTAACAAGATGCCGAAGTGCCGGTTCTCGTTTTCTCGCTGTTTTTGGTTTCGAAATCCTAGTAACGAAATATTCTCGGAATTGGACGAAACGAAGACCCAGGGGCCTATTTCGCCACGAACCTTCCGGAAGACCGAAGAGCATACGAAGTGGGGCCACGAGGTGGCCAAACCACAAGGCGGCGCGGCCAAGTGTGGGCCCCTCGTCAGCCCCCCGACTCTGCCCTTCCGCCTACTTAAAGCCTCCGTCGCGAAACCCCTGATGCGAAGAACCACGATACGGAAAACCTTCCAGAGCCGCCGCCATCGCGAAGCCAAGATCTGGGGGACAGGAGTCTCTGTTCCGGCACCCTGCCGGAGCGGGGAAGTGCCCCGGAAGGCTTCTCCATCGACACCGCTGCCATCTCCACCGCCATCTTCATCACCGCTGCTGCTCCCATGAGGAGGGAGTAGTTCTCCATCGAGGCTCGGGGCATGTACCGGTAGCTATGTGGTTCATCTCTCTCCTATGTACTTCAATACAATAATCTCATGAGCTGCCTTACATGATTGAGATTCATATGATGATGCTTATAATCTAGATGTCGTTATGCTAGTCAAGTGAATTTTACTTATGTGATCTCCGGAGACTCCTTGTCCCACGTGTGTAAAGGTGACAGTGTGTGCACCGTGTGGGTCTCTTAGGCTATATTTCACGTAATACTTACTCACCGTTATGAATGGCGTAGTGAAGTGCTTATTTATATCTCTTTATGATTGCAATGTGTTTTGTATCACAATTTATCTATGTGCTACTCTAGTGATGTGTTATTAAAGTAGTTTTATTCCTCCTGCACGGTGTAATGGTGACAGTGTGTGCATCCGTGTTAGTACTTGGCGTATGCTATGATCATGATCTCTTATAGATTGTGAAGTTAACTATTGCTATGATAGTTTTGATATGATCTATTCCTCCTACGTGGCGTGAAGGTGACAGTGTGCATGCTATGTTAGTACTTGGTTTAGTCTTATTGATCTTTCATGCACTCTAAGGTTATTTAAATATGAACATTGAATTGTGGAGCTTGTTAACTCCGGCATTGAGGGTTCGTGTAATCCTACGCAATGTGTTCATCATCCAACAAGAGTGTAGAGTATGCATTTATCTATTCTGTTATGTGATCAAGTTGAGAGTGTCCACTAGTGAAAGTCTATTCCCTAGGCCTTGTTCCTAAATACTGCTGCGTTACTACTGCTGCGTTACTACTGCTTGTTTACTGTCCTGGGCAAAGCACTTTTCTGGTGCCGTTGCTACTACTTATTCATACCACCTGTATTTCACTATCTCTTCGCCGAACTAGTACACCTATTAGGTGTGTTGGGGACACAAGAGACTTCTTGCTTTGTGGTTGCGGGGTTGCATGAGAGGGATATCTTTGACCTCTTCCTCCCCGAGATCGATAAACCTTGGGTGATCCACTTAAGGGAAACTTGCTGCTGTTCTACAAACCTCTGCTCTTGGAGGCCCAACACTGTCTACAAGAATAGAAGCTCCCGTAGACATCAAGCACTTTTCCGGCGCCGTTGTCGGGGAGGAAAGGTAAAAAGGCACTCATACTCCGGTTCCGAGTAACGGTACTTTTCCGGCGCCATTGTGTTTGTGCTCGAAGCTATTTCCTTTAGATCCTGCAATTGCATCTTTTTGTTTCTTGTTTACACTAGTTTGGCATAATGGACAACAATGAGCTTCTTATTCTATTTCCTGATTTAAAACATGGATTGTTTGATGCGAAAATTAAAAAACCTATGGAATCTTATTTGCATGCTTGGTAGTAATATTAGTATGAACGCTTTGAACACCATTGTTGATAATAATGTAGAAAGTTCTAAGCTTGGGGAAGCTGGTTTTCATGATCTTTTTAGTCCCCCAAGCATTGAGGAGAAAATTTTCTTTGATGATACTTCGCCTCCTATTTATGATGATTATAATAGTGGTCTTTTGGTACAACCTACTATGGAGAGTAAATTTTATTGTGATTATACTATGCCTCCTACACTTGATGAGAATAATAATGATATCTACTTTGTTGAATTTGCTCCCGCTATTACTAATAAAATTGATTATGCTTATGTGGAGAGTAATAATTTTATGCATGAGACTCATGATAAGAATGCTTTATGTGATAGTTATATTGTTGAGTTTGCTCATGTTGCTACTGAAAGTTATTATGAGAGAGGAAAATATGGTTGTAGAAATTTTCATGTTACTAAAATACCTCTCTATGTGCTGAAATTTTTGAAGCTACACTTGTTTTATCTTCCTATACTTGTTACTTTGCTCTTCATGAACTTGTTTATTTACAAGATTCCTATGCATAGGAAGCATTTTAGACTTAAATGTGTTTTGAATTTGCCTCCTGATGCTCTCTTTTGCTTCAAATACTATTTCTTGCGAGTGCATCATTAAAATTGCTGAGCCCATCTTAATGGCTATAAAGAAAGAACTTCTTGGGAGATAACCCATGTGTTATTTTGCTATAGTATTTTATTTTATATTTGAGTCTTGGAAGTTGTTTACTACTGTAGCAACCTCTCCTTATCTTAGTTTTATGTTTTGTTGTGCCAAGTAAAGTCTTTGATAGTAAAGTAAATACTAGATTTGGATTACTGCGCAGAAACAGATTTCTTTGCTGTCACGAATCTGGGTCTACCTCCCTGTAGGTAGCTCAGAAAATTAAGCCAATTTACGTGCATGATCCTCAGATATGTACGCAACTTTCATTCAATTTGAGCATTTTCATTTGAGCAAGTCTGGTGGCCTAATAAAATCCATCTTTACGGACTGTTCTGTTTTGACATATTCTGCCTTTTATTTCGCATTGCCTCTTTCGCTATGTTGGATGAATTTCTTTGATCCATTAATGTCCAGTAGCTTTATGCAATGTCCAGAAGTGTTAAGAATGATTGTGTCACCTCTGAACATGTGAATTTTTATTATGCACTAACCCTCTAATGAGTTGTTTCGAGTTTGGTGTGGAGGAAGTTTTCAAGGATCAAGAGAGGAGTATGATGCAATATGATCAAGGAGAGTGAAAGCTCTAAGCTTGGGGATGCCCCGGTGGTTCACCCCTGCATATTCTAAGAAGACTCAAGCGTCTAAGCTTGGGGATGCCCAAGGCATCCCCTTCTTCATCGACAACATTATCGAGGTTCCTCCCCCGAAACTATATTTTTATTCCGTCACATCTTATGCACTTTGCTTGGAGCGTCAGTTTGTTTTTGTTTTTTGTTTTGTTTGAATAAAATGGATCCTAGCATTCACTTTATGGGAGAGAGACACGCTCCGCTGTAGCATATGGACAAATATGTCCTTAGGCTCTACTCATAGTATTCATGGCGAAGTTTCTTCTTCGTTAAATTGTTATATGGTTGGAATTGGAAAATGCTACATGTAGTAATTCTAAAATGTCTTGGATAATTTGATACTTGGCAATTGTTGTGCTCATGTTTAAGCTCTTGCATCATATACTTTGCACCCATTAACGAAGAAATACTTAGAGCTTGCTAATTTGGTTTGCATATTTGGTTTCTCTAGAGTCTAGATAATATCTAGTATTGAGTTTTGAACAACAAGGAAGACGGTGTAGAGTCTTATAATGTTTACAATATGTCTTTTATGTGAGTTTTGCTGCACCGTTCATCCTTGTGTTTGTTTCAAATAACCTTGCTAGCCTAAACCTTGTGTCGAGAGGGAATACTTCTCATGCATCCAAAATACTTGAGCCAACCACTATGCCATTTGTGTCCACCATATCTACCTACTACATGGTATTTATCCGCCATTCCAAAGTAAATTGCTTGAGTGCTACCTTTAAAATTCCATCATTCACCTTTGCAATATATAGCTCATGGGACAAATAGCTTAAAAACTATTGTGGTATTGAATATGTACTTATGCACTTTATCTCTTATTAAGTTGCTTGTTGTGCGATAACCATGCTTACGGGGACGCCATCAACTATTCTTTGTTGAATATCATGTGAGTTGCTATGCATGTCCGTCTTGTCCGAAGTAAGAGAGATCTACCACCTTTATGGTTGGAGCATGCATATTGTTAGAGAAGAGCATTGGGCCGCTAACTAAAGCCATGATCCATGGTGGAAGTTTCAGTTTTGGACACATATCCTCAATCTCATATGAGAATAATAATTGTTGCCACATGCTTATGCATTAAAGAGGAGTCCATTATCTGTTGTCCATGTTGTCCCGGTATGGATGTCTAAGTTGAGAATAATCAAAAGCGAGAAATCCAAAATGCGAGCTTTCTCCTTAGACCTTTGTACAGTCGGCATGGAGGTACCCCATTGTGACACTTGGTTAAAACATGTGCATTGCAAAGATCCGGTAGTCCAAGCTAATTAGGACAAGGTGCGGGCACTATTAGTATACTATGCATGAGACTTGCAACTTGTAAGATATAACTTTCATAACTCATATGCTTTATTACTACCGTTGACAAAATTGTTTCATGTTTTAAAAATAAAAGCTCTAGCACAAATATAGCAATCGATGCTTTCCTCTTTGAAGGACCATTCTCTTTACTTTTATGTTGAGTCAGTTCACCTATTTCTCTCCACCTCAAGAAGCAAACACTTGTGTGAACTGTGCATTGATTCCTACATACTTGCATATTGTACTTGTTATATTACTCTATGTTGACAATTATCCATGAGATATACATGTTACAAGTTGAAAGCAACCGCTGAAACTTAATCTTCCTTTGTGTTGCTTCAATACCTTTACTTTGATTTATTGCTTTATGAGTTAACTCTTATGCAAGACTTATTAATACTTGTCTTGAAGTACTATTCATGAAAAGTCTTTGCTTTATGATTCAGTTGTTTACTCATGTCATTACCATTGTTTTGATCGCTGCATCCACTACATATGTTTACAAATAGTATGATCAAGGTTATGATGGCATATCACTTCGGAAATTATCTTTGTTATCGTTTTACCTCGCTCGGGACGAGCAGAACTAAGCTTGGGGATGCTTGATACGTCTCCGACGTATCGATAATTTCTTATGTTCTATGCCATATTATTGATGATACCTACATGTTTTATGCACACTTTATGTCATATTCGTGCATTTTCCGGAACTAACCTATTAACAAGATGCCGAAGTGCCGGTCTCTGTTTTCTGCTGTTTTTGGTTTCGAAATCCTAGTAACGAAATATTCTCGGAATTGGACGAAACGAAGACCCGGGGGCCTATTTTGCCACGAACCTTCCGGAAGACCGAAGAGCATACGAAGTGGGGCCACGAGGTGGCCAAACCACAAGGCGGCGCGGCCAAGGGGGCGCGCGCCGCCCGTGGTGTGGGCCCCTCGTCGGCCCCCGACTCGCCCTTCCGCCTACTTAAAGCCTCCGTCGCGAAACCCCCGATGCGAAGAACCACGATACGGAAAACCTTCCGAGCCGCCGCCATCGCGAAGCCAAGATCCGGGGGACAGGAGTCTCCGTTCCGGCACCCTGCCGGAGCGGGGAAGTGCCCCGGAAGGCTTCTCCATCGACACCGCTGCCATCTCCACCGCCATCTTCATCACCGCTGCTGCTCCCATGAGGAGGGAGTAGTTCTCCATCGAGGCTCGGGGCTGTACCGGTAGCTATGTGGTTCATCTCTCTCCTATGTACTTCAATACAATAATCTCATGAGCTGCCTTACATGATTGAGATTCATATGATGATGCTTGTAATCTAGATGTCGTTATGCTAGTCAAGTGAATTTTACTTATGTGATCTCCGGAGACTCCTTGTCCCACGTGTGTAAAGGTGACAGTGTGTGCACCGTGTGGGTCTCTTAGGCTATATTTCACGGAATACTTACTCACCGTTATGAATGGCGTAGTGAAGTGCTTATTTATATCTCTTTATGATTGCAATGTGTTTTGTATCACAATTTATCTATGTGCTACTCTAGTGATGTGTTATTAAAGTAGTTTTATTCCTCCCGCACGGTGTAATGGTGACGAGTGTGTGCATCCGTGTTAGTACTTGGCGTATGCTATGATCATGATCTCTTATAGATTGTGAAGTTAACTATTGCTATGATAGTATTGATATGATCTATTCCTCCTACGTGGCGTGAAGGTGACAGTGTGCATGCTATGTTAGTACTTGGTTTAGTCTTATTGATCTTTCATGCACTCTAAGGTTATTTAAATATGAACATTGAATTGTGGAGCTTGTTAACTCCGGCATTGAGGGTTCGTGTAATCCTACGCAATGTGTTCATCATCCAACAAGAGTGTAGAGTATGCATTTATCTATTCTGTTATGTGATCAAGTTGAGAGTGTCCACTAGTGAAAGTCTATTCCCTAGGCCTTGTTCCTAAATACTGCTGCGTTACTACTGCTGCGTTACTACTGCTTGTTTACTGTCCTGGGCAAAGCACTTTTCTGGTGCCGTTGCTACTACTTATTCATACCACCTGTATTTCACTATCTCTTCGCCGAACTAGTACACCTATTAGGTGTGTTGGGGACACAAGAGACTTCTTGCTTTGTGGTTGCAGGGTTGCATGAGAGGGATATCTTTGACCTCTTCCTCCCTGAGATCGATAAACCTTGGGTGATCCACTTAAGGGAAACTTGCTGCTGTTCTACAAACCTCTGCTCTTGGAGGCCCAACACTGTCTACAAGAATAGAAGCTCCCGTAGACATCACAATGCCACGCAAGTGGTGAATGGACAAAGACTCAAGCATTATATCTCAGGTGATTCTTATAATGTTGATGTTGATGTTATTCGAGTGGAAACACCGGAGGCTTTCATCAAAGGGCAAATTGACAGTCCGTCAGAACTCGACTTTGAATAGGTAACAGTATAGGTAATAAAAAGTTCGCGATTTACTTTCCGAACAATGTTTTTGCTGTTTTTGGAAAATATGAAAAATTACGAGATCGAAACGGAGTGGAGGAGGCGCACGAGGAGGTGCCCCCATAGGCCGGCGCGGGCCCCAACCTGGCCGCGCCGCCCTATGAGGACACCGCCTCGTTGCCCTCTCCGACTCTGGTTCGACCTCGGTACTTTCCGTTTGTTGTGAAACTTTTTGCTATATAATCCCCGGACCCTCGGAGGTCCGTATATCGTTTTCTCGACGTGTTTTGTTTCGAGTCTGTTTCGCCGAGATCTATTTTCAACCTAGGAGCACCATGGTCTCCAACTAAAAGGACAAGGAGCCTTCGGAGGAAGGTATTCAAGACCCCGAGTTGAAGGAAGAAGTCAAGGAGGATGAAGAGGAAGTCGAAGAAGTTCCGCGAGTACGCCCGCGCACCACCATTGCAAGCATCGGAGTGGTGTCAAACCCGTTCAACGCCAAGAAGAGTGCACGGATTAGCACCGGAGGAGGAGTTCCACGTCATTACCTAGCTCCAAAGACATCCACTACAAGAAAAGTTCTGATAGACAACGTCTCAAAATCGTCCGCTAAGGGGTATTTTTCCTTGTACTGAGCGGGAACGCTGCTCGTGCTTCCAAACACATGAAAACCAAGTTATTCCAGAGTGTCCACCATAAATACCTATGCATGGCATTTCAAACCATTCCAAGTAAATTCTCATGTGCTACCTGACATGGGTATACCCTTCGGGTACCCATTATTGGTATACCTGGATCGGCTCGGCCCAATATGGAGAAGGCCCAACAAGGCAACCCGAAGAAGTAGTCGACTAGGACTCTTGTAAAACCCTAGGCTGGTTGCATATATAAAGCTAGCCAGGGCACCCGAAATAGAGGGGACAATAGATAGACAACATAGCTCCGCCTACGGTGGCACCACAGTAAACACATCTATGATCATATATCTGGATTGCTAGCGAGCACGTAGGGATCCTCCACCGAGGGGACCCGAAGCTGGGTATGTCGTGTGTCTAATCTCGTTCCCGGAATCTCCATCGTCGCTCTCTCCCGAAACCCAAGTCTACAATACGTAGGCATTGGCGAGGTGATCCCTCGTCAATTGGCGCCGTCTGTGGGAATCACGGCGACTGGATTTTGTCATCCGGGCGGGATCCATCATCATCAACAATGACGTTCAAATCATATCTGGATAGAAAATCTTCGAGTTCATCGGCCGCGCGTTTTCCAGATCGTTCGGAAGCCTTAGAAGATTTCCGGCGTTAGCTGATTCAGTCTGAAGCAACAACGGATCGAGATGAGAACAGGTTATTTTATTCAATCGGAGATCCAACAAGTGTTTGTCGTGTCGCGCGTCATGGCCATAGTTCTGCCAAGATCGGCGCATCATCATATCACGTGGTTTGGTTTGCTACAACACATGAAGCCAGAGAAAGAAAAATCGAGCGGACGGCTCAAGGAAACGTCCAATCAACTCCACAAAACCGGATCAAGTCCCAAAAGCGATCACATGCAATCATAACTTGCGGGCATTGGGTGCTCGTGCAAGAGGAAGAAAAAAGATAGGAGCAACCTACCGTACGAGTTTGAGATCAAGCTTCAAGGAAAAATCATCGGGTGAAGAAGTAGAGTCAGATACACGGACACCACAAAATTACTTCGTCTTCATCATGGTCGATTTCGCTGCTAAGATCTGCCGGCATGTCCTGGCATCGCGGACCCGCTGTCTCGATTTCGCCATCCGATACAAAAACCAGGTGCTATATTTCCAGTTATGCAAAATTTATTCTGCCAAATATTTTTCGGCTCGTATACTTTTATTCGCGCATAGTTTTATGCGTCGTAATATAATCGCAGATAGGAACAAGTTTCTACCACTTCACCGCGCACAGTCGCCTATCGCGGACTTAATACACTAAGGTGTTCACCCATCGCGGATCTGCCGGATCGACTACGTCTCTTCATCAACTATATCGGCTACATCTACTACTTACGGCCAGGTGCCACGCGACTACAGATTGTGTCCAAGGCACGACTTGCGTCCACATCGGCGCACCAGATAAAAAGCTGAGTTTTCGTCTTCCTCCAAGATTCACTTATTTATTTATTTTCGCCATACTCGAATACTCGGGGGCTGCGCCATTACAATATTACAGCAAATACACCTGACACTCGGGGGCTGTGCCATTATTTTATTACCGCGAATATACTCGGTTACTTGGTGAATTTCTTTTCTTCGGCTTAGTGGAATTATCTTCTCCGAAATATATCTTCTCCGGTTCAGTGGAATTATCTTCTCCGGCGCAGTGAAATTATTTTCTTATGCTTAGTGGATTTATTTTTTTCGGCTCGGTGGATTTATTTTCTTCGGATTACTGGATTGGATTTGTTCGGGTTGTTATTGGTTGCTTCTAATATAATACTACCCGACGCATCTCCGGGTTAAATGGATTTATCATCTATAACTATTACTGGACTTATTTTCTTCGGGTCAATGGATTCATCCTCTATGATATCAATGGATTCATCTTCTACGGTTATTACTGGAGTTATTTTCTTCGGATCAATGGATTCCTCTATGATATCAGCGGATTAATCTTCAATATATGCTTCATATTTAATGGCGCAATCTCCAATGTGGATTCATCTCAAATACTTCACCTCGGATTCATCTTCAGTACTTCATCTTTAATGAAGTAATCTTTAATGGTTTATTCTTCAAATGATTTCATCTCCAATGGCGTAAATTTTCAGTGGATCCATATTATATTATTGTCAATGGTTTCATCTTAAATGGTTTCACCTTATATGCCGTTGTGACTCCGTCAACTTCTTTCGGCGACACGGATAATACTCGGGGGCTCGACAACAACTTCGCCCCGAGTAACAACTGTGACACGGCGTCTAAGCAACAATCATGACATCACCCCAGCAGTGCTCGGGGGCTCGGCTATCTCTTCATCAACAATTTGGTGGTATCCACTTTCGTTAAATTCAGTGGTTTCTACTTCGGCTCGATTTTTTCGCTGCACTTGAAGACCTCATCGCGCATCGACTCCGTCGTGCCCAATAAGCTAAGTGTTCCTTTATTTCACATAAAGTTGATTATCATTTAATTTCGCCGCACCCGACGCTCGGGGGCTGCGCGGCGTATATTCACTTTACATATCATCGAATCCGAGCATCTGACACCGCATGCGAAAAAGAAATTCAAGGAAAAGATAGAAAAAGTTTTTTTATTTGTGCAGGAGATAGCAAATTTCAAAGTATATAAGAGAGAACCCGACGAAATTGTCTATAGGGAGAACTCGACGAAATTGTCTTCAAGAAAGAACAGGACCCGACGAAATCTTCTTCAGGGAGGAACCCGACGAAATCTTGAGAGAACCCGACGAAATCAAGAGAGAACCCGACGAATCTTCTTCAGGGAGGAACCCGACGAAATCTTGAGAGAACCCGACGAAATTGTCTTCAAGACAGAACTCGATGAAATCTTATTCAAGGAGGTCCCGAAGAATTATCTTTAAGGAGGTCTCGAAAAATTATCTTCAAGGAGGTCCCGAAAAATTATCTTTAAGGAGGCCTCGAAAAATTATCTTCAAGGAGGTCCCGAAAAATTATCTTCAAGGAGGTCCCGAAGAATTATCTTCAAGGAGGTCCCGAAAAATTATCTTCAAGGAGGTCCCGAAGAATTATCCTCAAGGAGGTCTCGAAGAATTATCTTCAAAGAGGACCCGAAGAATTGTCCTCAGGGAGGACCCGAAGAATTGTCCTCAAAGAGGACCCGAAGAAATTTTCTTCAAGAAAGAACTCGACGAAATTTTCATCAAGGAGGAACAAAAAAAGAGAGAGAGAGATGGACAAATCTTCGGGTCCATTGACTCGTCATATTCTTCCGAGAAAGAGCATCGGTGATGAACCCGACAATATAGAAGAATCCAATATATTCGGCTGTCTCATCACGCCCGAGAAAAATATAGAAGAACCCGCAAAATAGATCATTGCATCAGCCGAACAAGGCACTTGACAAAATATTCTCAGAGCGCCAAAGTCGCGAATAATCTCTGAATGCCGCAAAACTCTGCGAAGGTAAGACCCCGGATCCGTTCTGAGCGGCGTGGCACCGTCTCCGACGTTGGTTTGCTACTTTTTTCCGGATCAACGGATACGAAGAAAAATCCTAACGGACGCGTTAGGTACTCGATAAAACATGACCGGGACTCGACGAATGGTAAGACCTTAAGCGGCACTCGTCGAGTTAACACCGATATCCCGGGATCATGTCCGGGGACGTGATCTTGAAGTAGGTTTTTGCGGATTGCCACTAGAGCAGTTAACTAGTACCCGATCCGTCAGATGAACTAGCCACAATTACCATTATCCCTGTACAATATAGATATGGATGTCAAATAAAAATAGCAACGGCCTGGAGTCGATAAAAAGAGGGATTGCGCCAGAAATATAGTCAAGTTCTTTATCGAGTAGTACAACTTGAGCCTATGCCTAGGTGCAAGCACCTGCCCATAGGCTCGGGGGCTACTCTTATCGAGAGTATTGTTCACCCTCCCGATAAGATACAAGAAAGAGGAAAAATTATGGTGTCGATTAAAAGCAAGTTGAGCCTACACCCAAGTGCAAACACTTGGCTGTAGCCTCGGGGGCTACTCCCATCGGGAGCGCTGGTCGCGCACCCGATAGAAAGATAACTTCGACGAAGCATCTACGGCAATTCAGGTTTGTAGACTCAACTCGATTCTACGACTCGAGTGGAGCCTACTCCCATCGGGAGCACATGGATTTCATCAAGTCTTCCAGAAATATATTTAAGTTCTTCATCGAGTAGTACAACTTGAGTCTATGCCTAAGTGCAAGAACTTGCCCATAGACTCGGGGGCTACTCCCATCGGGAGCGCTGCCGCGCACCCGATAATTTCAAGAATCGTCGACATCATCTACGCTACACATGATCTACGACATGGACCTCGCCTTGTATTTCTTCGACTTCGGAGATGATTATGCTTGGAGTCTCTACGCAAGTCTTCGACTTCCCTAGACACTCGGGGGCTAATGACATGGGTATACCCTTCGGGTACCCATTATTGGTATACCTGGATCGGCTCGGCCCAATATGGAGAAGGCCCAACAAGGCAACCCGAAGAAGTAGTCGACTAGGACTCTTGTAAAACCCTAGGCTGGTTGCATATATAAAGCTAGCCAGGGCACCCGAAATAGAGGGGACAATAGATAGACAACATAGCTCCGCCTACGGTGGCACCCTGTAAACACATCTATGATCATATACTGGATTGCTAGCAGCACGTAGGGATCCTCCACCGAGGGGACCCGAAGCTGGGTATGTCGTGTGCCTAATCTCGTTCCCGGAATCTCCATCGTCGCTCTCTCCCGAAACCCAAGTCTACAATACGTAGGCATTGGCGAGGTGATCCCTCGTCACTACCTTTAAACCTTCAAAATGCTTCTCAATTTTTGTTAATGTTTCATAGCTCATGAGGAAATATGTGGTGTTTATCTTTCAATCTTGTCATTTACTCTTGACGGACTTTCATAATGGACTAGTGGCACATCCTCTTATCCAATAATTTTGCAAAAAGAGCTAGCAACGGGGTTCCCAGCCCCAATTAATCAACTTTCATTAATAATTCTCTTCACATGTTCTGCCCTGATTTATCAGTAAGCAACTTAAATTGCAAATAGACACTCCTCCATGGTATGTGATTGATGGAAGGCACCCGAGGATTCGGTTAGCCATGGCTTGTGTAAGCAAAGGTTGGGGGAGTGTCATCCATAATGAAACTAAAATACGTGTGTAAACAAAAGAGATGAGGGATGATTTACCTTGCTCGGTAGAGATAACGTCCTTCATGGGAGCCGCTCTTGAAAGTCCGGTTGACGAGGTAGTTAGAGTACCCACTATCATTCGTTGACAACAACAAACACCTCTCAAAATAATTTTACTCCAGTTTTACAAATGAAAAGCTCTAGCACATGTTAATCCCTGCTTCCCTCTGCGAAGGGTCAATCTTTTACTTTTATATTGAGTCTCCATCCTTTCTTTGAGCACTTTCTTGAGAGCACAACTGCCATTCTTAGTATAATATGCTTGTCCCAAAATGTGATTTACTGAGGTATAACTTTGATGCTTTTATCTTTGATAATCTCTATTTCCAGTCTTCTCATGAACTTCGAAGGTGCCCAAGCATTTATGTTTTGCTTTACAATTACGGGCAAGCGAGATACCACTTTATCATATCATTCTATGAACATTGCAATCCTGCTGATAGACATGATTCATGATGCTCATTATTAATTTGTTGGTACCTTTTCCATGATTGACATAGCTATTAGATGATTTTATTTGCATGTATCTTATTATGAACTCGCTTAAGTACTTGCCACATCATGAGAATATTTACATCATATGAACAAATGTGTTCGTGAAAGTTCTTTTATCGCACTCGGTTGTTAATCGAATTGCTTGAGGACAAGCAATAAGCTAAGCTTGGGGGAGTTGATACGTCCAAAACGTATCTACTTTCCCGAACACTTTTGCTATTGTTTTGCCTCTAATTTGTGTATTTTGGATGCAACTAACACGGACTAACGCTGTTTTCAGCAGAATTGCTCTGGTATCTCGTTTTTGTGCAGAAATCTAACTTTCAGGAAAATCCTCGGAATTTATGCGGAAGGTCCTATTTTCCCAGAATATTGACGGAGCCAGAAGGGCAAGCCAGGTGGGGGCCCGAGGGCCCCACACACTAGGCCGGCGCGGCCCAGGAGGGGGGCGCGCGGCCCTAGTGTGTGGCGGCCTCGGCTGGCCCCCGACGCCCTCCTTCGGACTACTTATTGCCTTCGACCTAAAAACGCACGGGGAGAAGTCGAAATCGCCAGAAACCATCCGATGACGCCGCCACCGTCGCGAAACTCCGTCTCGGGACCGAAACTCCGTTCTGGCACTCCGCCGGGATGGGGAATTGGAGGAGATCATCGCCATCATCACCACCGACGCCTCTCCATCGACCAGCCATGTTTCCCCCATCCATGTGTGAGTAATTCCCCCGCTGTAGGCTGAAGGGGATGGTAGGGATTGGATGAGATTGGTCATGTAATAGCATAAGATTGTTAGGGCATAGTGCCTAGTGTCCGTAATTGGTACTTTTATGATATTGTTGCAACTTGTTATGCTTAATGCTTGTCACTAGGGCCCGAGTGCCATGATCTCAGATCTGAACATGTTATCGATTCATTATGATATTCATTGCTTTATGATCTTACCCGCAAGTTGTATCCACGTATTGCCGTCCGGAACCCGAGGCCCCAAAGTGACGAAATTGGGACAACCGAAGGGGATGGCGGTGATATGAGGATCACATGTGTTCATGGAGTGTTAATGCTTTGCTCTGGTGCTCTATTAAAAGGAGTGCCTTAATTTCCAGTAGATTCCCTAGAGGCCCGGCTGCCACCGACTGGTAGGACAAAAGATGTTGTGCAAGTTTCTCATTGCGAGCACGTACGACTATATATGGAACACATGCCTATTGATTGATTAGTACTTGGATACCGTTTTATTATTATCCGTAAATGTCCTCGCTTTGATTGTTACATGAGTTTCTCTCATCCATGCAATGCCCGTTCATCCATCCCCGTGCCTACGATATTTTAATCCTGCTCGTTTACTATAATCACTACTCGCTGTCTTTGTTACTCTGCTCGTCGTTATTTCACCACTGCTACTCGCTATAAAACTGTTACTACCGATAAACTCTTGTGAGCAAGTCTCGTTTCCAGGTGCAGCTGAATTGACAACTCCGCTGTTAAGGCTTTCAAGTATTCTTTGTCTCCCCTTGTGTCAAATCAATAAATTGGGTTTTACTTCCCTCGAAGACTGTTGCGATCCCCTATACTTGTGGGTCATCATTGCTCATGCTAAACTCCTTGAGGATTTTGAGCTTCTCAAAAATGGCTCTAGGGCTATTGAGAGTGAGCTCATCAAACTCACCGAGTCACATGAGAAATTTAAGGCTTTCAACCTAATAGAGCTTGCTAAGTTGCCTTCTCCTTGTGCTATAATTAATAATGCTTGTGCTACTAACTCTACCTCTTGTGAAGTTTCCATCTTGAAGGAGAATGTTGAGCTAAGGGCGCAACTTGCTTTGCTAACAAGCAATTATGAGAAATTGGAAGAAAATTATGGAAAGCTTTCTAGCTCCCATGATGATCTTCTAGTCTCTCATGATTTGCTAAAGTTAGTTCATGAGGCTACCATGTCAAAGGTAAAATCTTGTGAGCCTCATGTGAGTACTAGCACTTCCTCTCAAAATGCTATTTTGCCATGTGCTAGTGCTTGTAGTTCACCCACTCATGCTATTGATTTATCTTGTGGTGAACTACCTTCTATGCCTTGTTGCTCTAAAATTCCGTGTGCTAGTTCTAGTAATTCTCCCACCCATGCTATTGCTATATCTTGTGGTGAATTACATACCTTGCCTTGTTTCTCTAACAATGAAGCTTCCACTTCCTCTAGTACTTGTATTATTACTAACCATGTAGGGGAAATCGAAGAGCTCGAGGCCCAAGTCACTTCTTTGAAGAAGGACTTGGTAAAGGGTCATGAAGGGAAGCAATCCCCCAATGACAAGAGTGGACTTGGATTCAACTCCAACGACAAGAACAAGTCCACCACGCACAAGCGGAAGGAGGGCCATGGGCATGTGAAGGACCCCGCCAAGATTGTGTGCTTCAAGTGCAAGATTGAAGGGCATCATGTTAGATCGTGCACCTTGAAGAAGAAGCCACTTGGCGAGAAGAAACAAGGGAATCGGTCTCAAGATGGAGCTCATGGTCTATCTCAAGGCCAAGCTCAAGGTCTTCCTCGACTTGAAGAAAGGCCGCTACCCAAGAAGGATCAAGCCAAGGCTCCCGTTGTGGAGAAATCAAGTGAGAAGAAGGAGAAGAGAAGAACATGCTACATATGCCGTGAGAAAGGCCACATCTCCTCCTTTTGCACTAGTGGTAACTCATCCAACCCTATCTTGATCGATGGTGCTTATTCTCTTTGCAAGGATAAGGTTGGAAATGTGTTTGCCAAATATATGGGCACTCAATGTGGTTTCTCAAAAAGAACCATTTGGGTTGCCAAGCCTATTGTGACTAACTTCTTAGGACCCAACTTGGTTGGGGACCAACAAGCCAAAATTTGATCAATAGGTACTTGTGGAGGGCATGGAGGCTTGACTAGTTCATGAAGACTTGGGGGATCTTCATCATTCTCACTTCCTCAAGTCAAGTACTATTCCTTTCATCCTTTACCCATGCTCCTCTGATACGTCTCCAACGTATCGATAATTTCTTATGTTCCATGCTTCATTATTGATGATATCTACATGTTATATGCACATTATATATCGTATTTATGCATTTTCTGGAACTAACCTATTAACAAGATGCCGAAGAGCCAGTTGCTGTTTTCTGCTGTTTTTGGTTTCAGAAATCCTAGTAAGGAAATATTCTCGGAATCGGACGAAATCAAGACCCAGGTTCCTATTTTTCCACGAAGCTTCCAGAAGACCGAAGGAGAGTCGAAGTGGGGCCACGAGGTGGCGACACCACAGGGCGGCGCGGCCCAGGCCCTGGCCGCGCCGACCTATGGTGCGGGCCCCTCGCGCCGCCTCTTGACCTACCCTTTCGCCTACAAATAGCCTCCGTCGCGAAACCCCCAGTACCGAGAGCCACGATACGGAAAACCTTCCAGAGACGCAGCCACCGCCAATCCCATCTCGGGGGATTCAGGAGATCGCCTCCGGCACCCTGCCGGAGAGGGGATTCATCTCCCGGAGGACTCTACACCGCCATGGTCGCCTCCGGAGTGATGAGTGAGTAGTTCACCCCTGGACTATGGGTCCATAGCAGTAGCTAGATGGTTGTCTTCTCCTTATGTGCTTCATTGTTGGATCTTGTGAGCTGCCTAACATGATCAAGATCATCTATCTCGTAATTCTATATGTTGTGTTTGTCGGGATCCGATGGATAGAGAATACTATGTTATGGTGATTATCAATCCGATGCTTATGTGTTGTTTAAGATCTTGCATGCTCTCCGTTATTAGTAGAGGCTCGGCCAAGTTTGTACTCTTAACTCCAAGAGGGAGTATTTATGCTAGATAGTGGGTTCATGCCTACATTGATACCTGGGACAGTGACAGAAAGTTCTAAGGTTGTGTTGTGCTGTTGCCACTAGGGATAAAACATTGATTCTATGTCTAAGGATGTAGTTTTTGATTACATTACGCACCATACTTAATGCAATTGTCTATTGCTTTGCAACTTAATACTGGAAGGGGTTCGGATGATAACCTGAAGGTGGACTTTTTAGGCATAGATGCAGTTGGATGGCGGTCTATGTACTTTGTCGTAATGCCCAATTAAATCTCACTATATTTATCATGCCATGTATGTGCATCGCGGTGCCCTCTCTATTTGTCAATTGCCCGACTGTAATTTGTTCACCCAACATGCTTTTATCTTATGGGAGAGACACCTCTAGTGAACCGTGGACCCCGGTCCATTCTTTTATACTGAAATACAATCTACTGCAATACTTGTTCTTTACTGTTTTCTTGCAAACAATCATCTTCCACACAATACGTTTAATCCTTTGTTACAGCAAGCCGGTGAGATTGACAACCTCACTGTTTCGTTGGGACAAAGTACTTGGTTTGTGTTGTGCAGGTTCCACGTTGGCGCCGGAATCCCTGGTGTTGCGCCGCACTACATCCCGCCGCCGTCAACCTTCAACGTGCTTCTTGGCTCCTCCTGGTTCGATAAACCTTGGTTTCTTTCTGAGGGAAAACTTGCCGCTGTGCGCATCATACCTTCCTCTTGGGGTTCCCAACGGACGTGTACATCTACGCGCATCAAGCATATTTTCTGGCGCCGTTGCCGGGGAGATCAAGACACGCTGCAAGGGGAGTCTCCACTTCTCAATCTCTTTACTTTGTTTTTGTCTTGCTTTATTTTATTTACTACTTTGTTTGCTGCACCTAAACAAAACACACAAAAATTAGTTGCTAGTTTTACTTTATTTATTGTCTTGCTCTCTATATCGAAAACACAAAAAAAATTAGTTACTTGCATTTACTTTATCTAGTTCGTTTTATTTACAACTGCTAAAATGAGTAATCCTGAAGTTGAAGTTCGTTCATTTAAGCAACAAGGGGGAGAATGTTTAAAAGATGCTTGGTATAGAATTAGTGATGCCCATAATAGGTGCACTAAGAAACACTCCACCACTATCCTACTCAGGAATTTTTATGTTGGTATCTCTAGTCTGGAATAGATATGTTCTTGATTGTCTCGCGGGAGGTAACTTCCTAGGCGCTCCCACTTTAGAAGCTAGTTGCATTATTGAGAGTTTATTTGGAACACCACCTGTTAATGAAACTAAAATTGAAACCTCCCTTGAGGATGTTATGAAAAAATTGGAAACCATAGAGAAAAATTGTAGTGTTGAAACTAAATTGGAAATATTACTTGATAATACTGATAAACTTGATAAACCCTAGAAGGAATTAATGAAAGAATTGCTACTCTAGAAACTTGTGCTATCCATGATAATCAAACCCATAGAATTGGTAAACTTGAAGAAGCTATGGGAAAATTGGGTTCAACTTTTTCTTCTCTTAAATTTAATGAGAAAGCTTATGTGGGTAAGGAGCAAAAATTCATGTATGTCTCTAAGGTGCCTAAACCAAAGAATTATTATAGGCCTAAAATTGATAAAACTCCCAATACCCCTGGTAATAATGTTGATGCTTCATCTCTTGAAAATACTTGAATTACACTTTCTGCGCCTAGCTGAAAGGCGTTAAAGAAAAGCGCTTATGGGAGACAACCCATGTTTTTACTACAGCACTTTGTTTTATATTTGAGTCTTGGAAGTTGTTTACTACTGTAGCAACCTCTCCTTATCATGTTTTTGTGCCAAGTAAAGTCTCTATAGTAAGGTTCATACTAGATTTGGATTACTGCGCAGAGACAGATTTCTTTGCTGTCACGAATCTGGGCCTAATTCTCTGTAGGTAACTCAGAAAATTATGCCAATTTACGTGAGTGATCCTCAGATCTGTACGCAACTTTCATTAGTTTTGAGTTTTTCCATTTAAGCAAGTCTGGTGCCATTTTAAAATTCGTCTTTACGAACTGTTCTGTTTTGACAGATTCTGCCTTTTATTTCGCATTGCCTCTTTTGCTATGTTGGATGAATTTCTTTGATCCATTAATGTCCAAGTAGCTTTATGCAATGTCCAGAAGTGTAAATAATGATTGTGTCACCTCCGAACATGTAAATTTTTATTGTGCACTAACCCTCTAATGAGTTTGCTTGAAGTTTGGTGTGAAGGAAGTTTTCAAGGATCAAGAGAGGAGTATGATATACTATGATCAAGAGGAGTGAAAGCTCTAAGCTTGGGGATGCCCCGGTGGTTCACCCCTGCATATTCTAAGAAGACTCAAGCGTCTAAGCTTGGGGATGCCCAAGGCATCCCCTTCTTCATCGACAACATCATCGAGTTCCTCCCCCGAAACTACATTTTTATTCCGTCACATCTTATGCACTTTGCTTGGAGCGTCGGTTTGCTTTAGTTTTTGTTTTTGTTTGAATAAAGTTGGATCCTAGCATTCTTTGTGTGGGAGAGAGACACGCTCCGCTGTTGCATATGGACAAATATGTCCTTAGGCTTTACTCATAATGTTCATGGCGAAGTTTCTTCTTCGTTAAATTGTTATTCGGTTGGTTAAGGAAATGTTGCATGTGGTAGTGGTATAATGAAACACTTGCATAATCTTGTAGATCATTGAGCTTTGATAACTTGATTCTTTGCAAATGTTTTGAGGTATTTAGATGGTAAAACTTGTTGGTTGAATAAGTTAAAATTAGTAGTGGATTGTTGTCTTTAAGCTTGTGCCGTACTACAAACTCTATTTAAATAGTTGAAGGCGTAGTTGGACTTGATAGCTTTCCATGTCTAAAGGTTCATCGTAATGACTAAGTTGTGCTGAAGGTCGGTAAAATTTTAAATCATGCTCTTAATGTTGAACCTCGCTAGATGTTTGCAATAAGCTTGTGAGTTCTTTTTGACTAATGTTAAGCTACGGTTTTTGGCACTTCCACCATCCATATTTGCTAGCCTCTTCGGTACTGTGCATTGCCTTTTGCTCACATTGAGAATTGTGCATACTTCGCCTGTACATCCAAACCCGTGGGAGGACTTCCTCTTGTTCTCCCGCACATAAGCCCATACATCTCCTCAAAACAGCCACCATACCTACCTACCACAGCATTTCCATAGCTGTTCCGAGATATATTGCCATGCAACATCCATTTTACATTACATGCCATGTTGTCATTTATTATTTGTATATTGCTTTGCATGATTCTATACAGCTGACGTGTGGTTTACCCATGTTACGCTAGATCATTGCACATCCTGCTACACTGGCAGAGGCATACAGTTTCATACTTCATGTTTTATTCATTATGAGTTATTTGTACCAAAAAGTGTGTTGTCATATTAGGATGTTGCCCCTAAAAGTGAAAAGAGCCGTGGAGGCCATCAAAAAGAGAAAGAAAAGAAAATAGAAAAGAAAAAGAAAAAAAAGAGAATAAAGAAAAAGGGGGCAGCATTACTATCTTTTATCCACACTTGTGCTCATGTTTTAGCACCTACATATTCATAGTCATCATTTGTGCTCATGTTTAGCACCTACACTCCATATGAGAGAGTTTTCATGTTTTACTAGTATAACTATGTGGGGAATTTACACTATAGAACTTGGGTTGTATATTCCAATGATGAGCCTCCTCAAAAGTGCTCTAGGTCTTCGTGAGCAACCAAGTTGGATGCGCCCCCACTAGTTCCATTGGAGAGATTTCATACACATATAGCTCTATGTGCATCCGTTGCATGGCAATCACTACTCCTTGCATAGCTTCGATTATAAGACTTCCTCTTGTCTAGTAATCACTTATAGCTTTGTAAGACTTTCTCTCATTGGCCTTCCAAACCCCCATTAACGTTCTTTATGCCATAACATCCTGGTGCTAATACCAAATGCTTGCGCTCACCGGTTGAGTAGACTTCGAAACAGCTTGATTCATGACGTTCATGTTTATGTTTACTTGATCGAATCCTTCTTATGTTGTGAAAATTTACTTGATGCTTGGAATGAAGGATAGAACTTCTACGCTGAATACTTAACACATCTTTAATGAACCTTGTGCGGTTTCATGTCTTTGAAGCAATAGTTCATGAAAACTTCTAGCTTGTTTAACTCTTGCATTATCATCTCTTATATCAATATAGATATTTGCTTTGAGTGATTTGATCTCAGTTCACATGCTTTACATTATTATTGGATCAAGATTATGTTGGTAGCATGTCACTTCAGAAATTATCTTTGTTATCGTTTTACCTGCTCGGGACGAGCAGAACTAAGCTTGGGGATGCTGATACGTCTCCAACGTATCGATAATTTCTTATGTTCCATGCTTCATTATTGATGATATCTACATGTTATATCACATTATATATCGTATTTATGCATTTTCTGGAACTAACCTATTAACAAGATGCCGAAGAGCCGCTGTCGTTGTTCTCGTCGTTTTTGGTTTCGAAATCCTAGTAAGGAAATATTCTCGGAATCGGACGAAATCAAGACCCGAGTTCCTATTTTTCCACGGAGCTTCCGGAAGACCGAAGGAGAGTTGAAGTGGGGCCACGAGGTGGCGACACCACGGGCGGCGCGGCCCGTGCCCCGGCCGCGCCGACCTATGGTGTGGGCCCCTCGCGCCGCCTCTTGACCTACCCTTTCGCCTACAAATAGCCTCCGTCGCGAAACCCCCAAGCACCGAGAGCCACGATACGGAAAACCTTCCGGAGACGCAGCCACCGCCAATCCCATCTCGGGGATTCAGAGATCGCCTCCGGCACCCCCGCCGGAGAGGGGATTCATCTCCCGGAGGACTCTACACCGCCATGGTCGCCTCCGGAGTGATGAGTGAGTAGTTCACCCCCGGACTATGGGTCCATAGCAGTAGCTAGATGGTTGTCTTCTCCTTATGTGCTTCATTGTTGGATCTTGTGAGCTGCCTAACATGATCAAGATCATCTATCTCGTAATTCTATATGTTGTGTTTGTCGGGATCCGATGGATAGAGAATACTATGTTATGGTGATTATCAATCCGATGCTTATGTGTTGTTTAAGATCTTGCATGCTCTCCGTTATTAGTAGAGGCTCGGCCAAGTTTGTACTCTTAACTCCAAGAGGGAGTATTTATGCTAGATAGTGGGTTCATGCCTACATTGATACCGGGACAGAGGATGAAAGTTCTAAGGTTGTGTTGTGCTCGTTGCCACTAGGGATAAAACATTGATTCTATGTCTAAGGATGTAGTTGTTGATTACATTACGCACCATACTTAATGCAATTGTCTGTTGCTTTGCAACTTAATACCTGGAAGGGGTTCGGATGATAACCCGAAGGTGGACTTTTAGGCATAGATGCAGCTTGGATGGCGGTCTATGTACTTTGTCGTAATGCCCAATTAAATCTCACTATATTTATCATGCCATGTATGTGCATCGCGGTGCCCTCTCTATTTGTCAATTGCCCGACCGTAATTTGTTCACCCAACATGCTTTTATCTTATGGGAGAGACACCTCTAGTGAACTCGTGGACCCCGGTCCATTCTTTTATACCTGAAATACAATCTCATCGCAATACTTGTTCTTTACCGTTTTCTTGCAAACAATCATCTTCCACACAATACGTTTAATCCTTTGTTACAAGCAAGCCGGTGAGATTGACAACCTCACTCGTTTCGTTGGGACAAAGTACTTGGTTTGTGTTGTGCAGGTTCCACGTTGGCGCCGGAATCCCCGGTGTTGCGCCGCACTACATCCCGCCGCCATCAACCTTCAACGTGCTTCTTGGCTCCTCCTGGTTCGATAAACCTTGGTTTCTTTCTGAGGGAAAACTTGCCGCTGTGCGCATCATACCTTCCTCTTGGGGTTCCCAACGGACGTGTACATCTACGCGCATCATCCTCCTTGCGGTAACGAGTCCTCAACTCCTTTACATTGAAAGTTACTCGCTCCCCTTTCACATGTGTTGGTTTTGTACCTTGCATGTGGTTGTGTATGTTGTGCTTCCTACTTGCTTAATTATCTTGCTTCCATGCTTATATATGTTGGGTGGCACATCATGTACATTGTTCTATGTCGAGCCTATTGCATCTTGTTGATATCTTAGTTGTTGGCTCATGTGAGAAATTAGTGGACTATCCCATTTTGGGGGAGTGATATGCTTTGTGCACTTCACAATCCTAAAATGTGCGACATGATGAATTAAAATTCTATAATGTCCATTAATTATCTCACTTGTTTCTTATTTGCCTCTTGCACTAAAAATGTCTTTATCACATTATGGGGGAGTATTATGCTTTGTGCATCTTACAAGACTAGAAAATGTGAACACTTGAGGTTGTGTCACATAGAATTGATATTTTAGATTATCTTGCTCCTATGTGACATGTTTGCTCAAACAAATCCCACTTTACCATACGATTTCTTTGTTGTGAAGATAATCTTGGACATACTCACAAACTATCATATGGATATTTCCTAAATACCTCTTGTCCTTGGACAATTGGTAATAAATTGTGTGGTATTGTTCCGGATCATCCTCACACTTGGCACTTGTGCTCAATTGCTTCATTTCTTGCCAAGAATTTGTCCTTGTGGGTTAGACTCCCATGTGTCTTCCTTGCTTCTTATGTATCTCCTCTTTTCACTTGAACCTTGTTAGTGTTTTGATAAACAATGGTAGAGCGATGATCCCGCATTTGTGCATTTTGTATTCAAATGAAAAATCCTAAATGGTGCACTAATTTTGGGGGAGCTCTCCTATGTTTGCTAGAACACTCTCTTGTTTCAAGAATTTGACTTGGAAGACAAACCTTTTCTTTTCGGTACTCTTGTGCCATCATGAAAAGCGTTGAGGGTTTGGTTTATTTGGAACCTTGCTTTCTTTGGGAGTTGGCTATCTCATTACTTGATATTTGGTTTTACTTTCCTAAAATGAGATAAGTCCTTGAGCATGCTTGTTTTGGATATCTTGCTCTATTTCTCTTGTACCTATCTTGTGTGTGCATGTTTCTTTGTGGATAAATATCTTTGTGATGTTGTCCACTTAGAGAAACTTATATACATAAGAGATGGTGCATATCTTTTGATATCCCTCTTTGTTGGAGTCCATTCCGTTATTCTTATTTGACTCTTTGATGACTCCACAAAGAACTTGGCTATGATTTCTCGTTTTATCCTATTTGCATCCTCAAGCACTCATAGTTGATTTTGGCACAAGCTTTGAGTGATCTTGTGGGAGTGATGATGCCATGCTTGTGCACCTTATTCTTCAATGCAAATTGTTTATCTTGTGCACAAACTTTGGGGAGCTTCCACATATTACTTAGAGCGTATTATTGGTTCATTGATTGCTTGCTTCATTTGTCGAAGCTTTCTCACCTTCACATCCTCTTGCAATCTTTGATCCTCAATATAGTTTGATTTCCTCCGAATATTCGTCATTGAATATGTGCATTTGATTTCACTCACAATTATGAGAAATGCACAACTTATGGAGGAACGCTCACTATATTGTCCTTCCAAACCTTTCGTCCATTTTGGCAATCGATGCCAATGGGGGAGAAGTTTGGAGGGTTTAATGGAATTGCTTTTGTTGGTTCTTAAGCATTTGCCTTTCATGCCTTGCATATGTTGCTTTGCATGGTTGAATATTTAGAGGATACTCCGCTAGGCTTTAATTGCCGGTATATGCAATGAAATTCAAGTTCATTCACACATGCATATATTATGGGGGAGTTTGTTCTAAATATTCAACTTGGGATGTTCACTAAATTCCACATTTAAACCCTCTCAAAGAGATTGTCATCAATTACCAAAATGGGGGAGATTGAAAGAACATGTCCATTGCCCATGTGTGGTTTTGGTAATTGATGACAATCCCTATGGACTAACAGTTGCATTGAGAATATATCTTAGGTCAAGTCCATAGCCATGTTGGACTCAAGATTGCAAGATGGAGAAGACGGAGTACAATGATGAAGATGGTGTCGAAGAGAGACGAAGACGGTGTAGAAGATGAAGAGAGAAGACGGCGTTGAAGATGGATGAAGACGGTGGCGTGCGTACAAGATGGAAGAAGACGGTGGCGTGTATGTTGGAGGAAGACGGTGGCATGTACAATCATGAAGAACATGAAGACGCAGCTTGCCGACTTGAGAGGAACGCGCAAGGGCAAGGTTTGTGCTCGATAGGATTGTAGATCGCATCATCGGAGAGAGCTCAAACCTTGCATGCATTGCATCGTGTTTCTTAGTTCTTTGTAACAGACCAACTTTGTTAATCAAATAATGTTGATGTTTGTTCATAAGCATGCATGCATTTGCATTGAACTTGAGAAAATTTGCACTAAAAAGGTTTGCAACATTGTTGCCAATGTTGTTGTTTGCTCTAATTAAATTTTTGTGCAAAAATCCCCTTCAAATTTGGGTCAAAATACCCCAAATTTCATCAAAATCCACCTGTTTTTAGTTTTTCGGGGAAAACCCTGAAGACCAGGGGGTTTTTCGCAAACTCCCCCTTGTCTTCTTCCCCAGGCAGGCACAGGCAGAGCTGCCTGGCGCTGCCGCGGCCGTCGATGGCGCCGGCGGCCCGGATGCCTCCCGCCGCCCCCTGGACGCTTATAAAGCGCCGCCGCCGCCAGGGGAGAAGCCCCATTTCGCCTCCCCCTCCTTTTCTCCTCCTCTCTGCGCCCGGCGGACCAAACCCTAGCCCTGGCCGGACCTCGCCGTCGCCGTTCTGCACCGCCCCGAGCCCAGCCCGACGCCGCCGTTCGCTCCGCCGTGTCGCCGTCGACCTCCTCCGCCCTCGCCGCAAGCCGGAACGCCCCGGCCGCGCCAATCGAGCGGCCTCCGCCGCGCCGGCCACCGGACCTCGCCGCCGATTCCGGCCTCCTCGCCTCGCCGTCGCCGCCGGAAGCTTCGCGGTGAGCTCCCGAGCATCTTGGTGCTCCTCCCTCGCCGTTTGCTGCCTCGTAACGACCCGGCGACGAGCGCCGCCCCGGCCTCCCGCGCGAGCTCGCCGGGAGACGTCGCTCCGGCGACCATTCGCGGGCGGCGCCGCTCCCGTGAGGTTCGCTCTCCTCTTGCGCGTCCAACGCGCGCGGCCGCTGGCCCCGGCGCCCTGCCTCGCCGAGCCCGTGCACCACCTGGCCGGCCGAGCCATGGCCGACGCCGTGCCGACGTCATGATGACGTCAGCCCGACCCTTTTATTTATTTTCTGTTTATTTTTTAATTCAGAAAATGTTGTGTAATATATCAAATTGTTCAGAATTTGAAATCCTACATGTTTATGAGCATTTCATACATCATTTCAACATTTAAACTTGCAAATGTAGTGAAACACTAAAAGAACCCTCTCATATGTCGGGGTCCGATGCCTGAACCCCATTAAATTGACGATGCACCTAGGGTTACTCAATTCTATTAACATGACATATCATTCATCTTGTATGCGCATTGCATTATGCCATGTGGTGATTGTTTATTTCCCTTTCCGGTGTTTGGTTCTTCGCGATAGGATCCGAGCCGGAGTCCGACGTCAACGCCACCGAAGAACAGCATCCATCCGCCGAGGGACAAGGCAAGCCCTAACCTCGGTTCATCTATGTTTTCGAAATGCTTTTATCTCGTGGTTCCTACATATCGCATACGATTCAACTCGTCTTTTATCGGTAGATAGAGTTACCCTATCTGTTGCATGTCCGACCTTTGTAGCCTCGATACCCTGATCCACCGCTCCTAGCATAACTAGGTTTGGCATGTGTGCGTCGCGAGAGCCTTTATCTCTTTATGCTTAGCCATGCTTAGTTTGTTACGCTTCTACTCCGGTCTTCGGACCGGAGCCTTACTATGAAATGAATCTAGCATGACAGAGTTAACGTGGTAAGTATAGAGATGATGATAAACATGATTAAAGGCTCGGACGAGAGGCCACATTGGGATGTGGTGGATTGTTTCGTTTTCGCCGACCCTAGGAACCGAGTTCTCGCCTCTTGAACCAAGACCGAGCGTACAACCACACGAGGCCCTATCATGGTACCCTCTCGACTCACTAACTTGCCTAGTAGATTCCATGAGTCACATAGTTTGCGCGTTATTTGGACATATGCATTGAAAATGTTTGTGAAAAGGTGCATAGCATACGAGTAGGTAAGCGTGGCCGAGGTGGCTTGGGTTAGAGTCCCCGGTGAAACCCACCTCGCCTCACATCGTTAAGGACCGACTTCGGGACTTGACCCGTTACGGCGGAACAATCCTTAGCGCGTGACTCATGGTCTCGGCGACAACGAAGGTAAAGGTCGTGGTCGACCACCCTCTGCCGGCTTTCCAAGGAAGAGAGCTAATATATTGGCATTAAGAGTCGGTTGGCACGTGTGGGTAAAGTTGTGCACCCCTGCAGGGTTAAATCTTTTCGAAAAGCCGTGTCCACGGTTACGGACGACTTGGGGATGGATTCTGTGATCATAGACAACTTTAACCTGATCGTAAAACTTGGCAAACAATGTGTGTTTACTGGACACCTTCTTCGGGTGTTGAGGGGGTGATCCGAGGATAGTGGTTCGAGATGATGAAGATTGGTGGATACAATATGATGATCAATAGAGATAAAGATGTCGCTCTCTTATCCCCTTTCAAAGGTTCTGAGTAGTCGAGCTTCTCTTCTCTCTTGTCTTACAAAGGAAAATTGGCTTTACGCAAAAGAAGATCTACCGTAAAGCTCGCATACCCGCTTTGCTAAAAGGTTGTACTAAGTCTTGCCGAGTCCCCGTACTCAGCTTTGCATGCGTTTGTTTCGGATGAAGTCGCTAGCAGCCGAAGGTGGTTTCTACGTTAACATCGATGGTTAGCTTGGAGTTCCCGAGCAGCAGCTCGCGACTTATGGGCTGGGACGTCGCTTTATGTTATGGCTTCTTAAGCCCTTTGCTATCTTGTTATTTAGAATAACATAATTTGCTTCCGTTGCTTGTTGAATGTTGGGTCGTTGACCTCTCGCGTGTAATAATTTGGATCTTACTCGCTAAGAGTTGTAATATATGTTTTTGAGTCGTAGAGTCACCGTTGTGTTACCGATTCTCTCACCGTAGTCTTCCGAGCTCGAGATTAGGCTTATGTCGGATGAAGATCTCGGTATTTGTCTAACCTTGATCCCGGGGTGCCACAGGTTTTGGCATCGTGAGCAGGACTGCCCGTAGGAAACCCTTGTTCACCGGTCGATGTTGAGTCTAGTTGTTGCGAAAACTATTTGAAAGCTAAAGTTTATTTGCAAAACTCGAATAGGATTCTTTTACTCCTTACCTGGTGTCACTCTATGCTGAGTCATCTTATCCGGTTTTGATTGGAAAAGGTTTCTCTTCTTTCCTATCAATTCAATATCTAGGATACACGGGTTTGGGTTATTTTTCTCCAAGCACTCCGTATCCGGTTGCTTGTCTCGTAATTTCGTAATGCCCAGTTAATCGAAGCATTGTTCCTTTATTCTTGCTTCGGGTGCTTAGCATCCAATTGTTTGCCTTTATGTGACATGGTGATGGTATGTCATCTTTGCATTCCATCTTCATGGTTTGTGAATCGGTTAGTAGTGTGTACATTTTGTATGCTTGTTTAACTACTATGATCGATACGATGATATATCTTCATATCACATGTCTTCTCAGCAGGCTCATTGCATTCGGTACATGCTATCCTTCCGTTGAATCTTTCCGGTGAATCCGTGTCTCATGGTTTTTGTCTTCTCCTCGAGATGTCGGCGGTACTAGAAGTGGTGCCGGCCGTGGTCGTGGTCATGGCCGTGGCAATGGTCGTGGAGATGGCCACGAGGAGAATCCTGACCTTCCTCCTCCTCCTTCTATGGTCCAACTTATGGCCATGTACGAAGCCAATCGTGCTGACAACATAAGGCTCCTTGAAAGGATTGAGCGAAACACAGCCCAGCGTCATGAGGAACAAGTGGGGATCCGAAGCTTCATCCGCCTCACCCCACCAGTGTTCAGCTATTCCACTGAGCCACTTGATGCTGACTACTGGCTCCGCACCATCGAGCGCAAGCTTGAGGTTGCCCACGCTGCTCAAGCAGATTGGGTGAACTTTGCCACCTACCATCTTGAAGGAGCTGCTGGTTCATGGTGGGAAAATTTCCTGTTGATGCAGCCTGCCGGTCATGTCGTAACTTGGCCAGAGTTCAAAGCTGCTTTCCGTGCATATCATATCCCAGAGGGTCTGATGGACGAGAAAAGAGAAGAGTTTCTGAAGCTGACGCAGGGCAGTGGTTCTATCTGTGATTATCAAGGTAATTTCTATCGTCTTGCCTGCTATGCTCCTGAAGAAACTTCCACCGATGCCAAGAAGCAAGCCTTGTTCCGCAAGGGACTTGATCCTGAGCTTCGTCGAGATCTTCATCTCCTGGACTTCCCAACCTGCCAAGATCTTGTCAACAAGGCTATGAAGGCAGAAAGAGGAAAGGTGGAGTATGAGGAAACCCGCAAGCGTCCTCGAGATAATTCTCCATCCTCTGGATCAGGCAATCAGCGCCGTCGTGTTTTCATTCCATACAGTGCTGTGCCTCGTGCTCCTAATGCACCAAAGTCTTCTGGTTATGCTCCTCGCCCACAAGCTCCAAACAATGCCGGCGGAACAAACTATCGTTCCGCTATGGGTAATCCAGGCAGTGGTGCGTGCTTCACTTGTGGTCAACCTCGGCCACTTCAAGAGAGAGTGCCCTCACAAGTTGTTCATGGAGTTCCACAACCAACTAAGTCTACCAAGCCTCCAGCTTGCTGGTCGTGGTCGTCTCGACCCATGTCACAGCAGAGGAAGCCGAAGCAGCATCCAAGCGTCATAATGGGTACGCTTCGAATCAACTCCATTATAGCTACGCTCGTTTGATTCTCGGAGCATCGCATTCATTCATATCCCAAGAGTTTGCCCAATTGCATGGGATAACCTTTGTGAAGTTGCCCTCTACCCTAATGGTTCACTCCCGGGTTCCACTTGGCGAACCAATATGGTTAGTCATGGGAATAAAATTGAGATTGGATATCTTCTTTTTCCGATTCCCCTCATTGCCCTCAAGTCAACCGACATTGATATCATTTTGGGCATGGATTGGCTAGCTAAATATCAGGCTGTCCTTGATTGTGCAGCCAGTGTCTCTCACTCTAACCGATCTTTCCTGAAGCTCCATTCTCGTATTGGTCTTCGGCAGCAACATCTCCATCAGCCAGACATATTCATGATGTTGAGTTGTACGCCCTTGATGTCTTACCTCCGCTTGAAATTTCGATGTTCCGGTGGTTTGTGACTTCCCCGATGTCTTTCCGGAAGAATTACCCGGCATGCCACCCGATCGAAGCGTGGAGTTTGTCATCGAACCGGTTCCCGGAATCGCTCCTGTTTCTCGACGTCCTTATCGTATGCCTCGAGAAGAGTTGGTTGAACTGAAGAAGCAGTTGGAAGAGTTAGAAGGGAAAAGATACATACAACCTAGTACTTCTTCTTGGGGATGTCCCGCACTCTTTGTCAAGAAGAGGGATACCAATGTTCCGCGTCTGGTTGTTGATTACCGGCCGCTCAACGCAAGTAACCATCAAGAACAAGTATCCTCTACCTCGAATCAATGATCTTTTCGATCAATTGAGTGGTGCTACAGCTCTTTTCCAAGATGGATTTGAGATCGTGCTACCATCAAATCAAAATCCGAACGGAGGACATTCCAAAAACGGCGTTCATGACTCGTTATGGTCTTTACGAGTACACCGTCATGTCCTTTGGCCTCACAAATGCTCCAGCCATTTTTATGCGGCTCATGAACTCGTTGTTTATGGAGTATCTTGACAAATTCGTCATTATCTACATTGATGATATTCTGGTCTACTCCAAAACCGAAGAAGAACACACCGAACACTTGCGTTTGGTGCCGACCAAGCTTCGTGAACATCGTCTTTATGCCAAGTTTTCTAAATGTGAGTTCTGCTACAAGAGCTCATCTTCCTAGGCCATGTGGTCTCGCAAAAGGTGTTGCAGCTCATCCCGTATAAAGTTCAATCCGTTCTTGACTCGGAAGACTCCTAAGTCAGCCAAAGAGATTCGGAGTTTTCTTGGATTGGCGGGTTATTACCGTCGATACATCGAGAATTTCTCCAAGATCGCCAAACCAATGACTCGATCTTCTCAAGAAAGATAAGAAATTTGAGTGGTCGAAAAGGCTGAAGAAAGTTTTCGTACATCGAAAATAAAGCCGACTACCGCTCCGGTACTTGTCCTTCCGTACACAAGCAAAGACTTTGTCATCTTCTCGTGATGCCTCTCTTCAAGGGCTTGGATGTGTGTTGATGCAAGATGGCCATGTAGTGGCTTATGCCTCTCGACGCTTGAAGCCACATGAGCTCAATTATCCAACTCATGATCTAGAGCTTGCAGCTCGTGGTCCATGCTCTTAAGCAATGGCGACCTTACCTTTACGGTAATCGTTGCGAGTTATACTCGGATCATCAAAGCCTCGAAGTATCTCTTTACCCAACCGGATCTCGAATCTCAGTGGACAAGATGGTTGGAACTCATCAAGGACTATGATTTGGGTCTTAACTATCAGCCCGGCAAGGCCAACGTCGTTGCCGACGCGCTAAGTCGGAAGTCATATTGCAACAATCTGATGCTCAAGCAATGTCAACCTGCCCTCCATGAGGAATTTGCAAGACTCAATCTTGAAGTTGTTCCTCGTGGATTCCTTGACAACTTAGAGGTGAAACCCTCTCTTGAAGACCAGATCAAAGCCGCTCGTAAGCGTGATTCGGGTATCACTAAGATCAAAGAGAACATTGCTAGCGGAGATGCTAAATGTTTCTCCGTCAATGATCAAGGTGTTGTCTACTTTGGTAACCGCTTGGTGGTGCCGAAGAAAAAGAACCTGAGAGAGCTTATCCTCCGAGAAGCTCATGAGTCTCCTCTATCTATTCATCCTGGAAGTACAAAGATGTATCGAGATCTTCGCCAAAGGTTCTGGTGGACCCGGATGAAAAGAGAAATCGCTCGCTTTGTAGCTGAATGCGACGTTTGCCGTCGTGTAAAAGCTGAACATCAAAGACCAGCTGGTACTCTTCAACCTTTATCTACTCCTGAATGGAAATGGGATGAAATTGGTATGGATTTCATTACCGGACTTCCCAAAACTCGTAAAGGAAGCAATGCTATATGGGTAATTGTTGATCGCCTATCCAAGGTTGGTCACTTCCTTCCTATCCGAGAAGACATTACTTGCTAGCAAGTTGGCAGATCCGTATGTTTCTCGAATAGTCTCTCTTCATGGTGTTCCGAAGAGGATTATCTCCGACCGAGGAAGCTCTGTTTACTTCCAAGTTCTGGGCCGCTTCCAACAAGCTATGGGAACTCGTCTTTCCTTCAAGACGGCCTATCATCCTCAAACCGGTGGTCAAACCGAAAGAGTGAATCAAATCCTTGAAGACATGCTCGTGGCCCGTGTTATATCCTTCGGCAAGAATTGGGAAAAGTGCCTTCCATTTGCTGAATTCTCCTATAACAACAGCTTCAGTCTAGTCCGGGCATGGCACCTTTTGAAGCTCTTTATGGACGGAAATGTCGAACCCCTCCGAATTGGTCGAAACCGGTGAAAGACAGTTCTTTGGACCGGACATGATCAAGGAAGCGAAGATCAAGTTGGCATTATCCGAGAACGTTTGAAAGCTGCTCGGCCTCGTCAAAAGAGCAATTATGATCGTCATCATCAAGAAGTTCGCTATGAAGTTGGCGAGCAAGCTTATCTTCGAGTCACTCCTTTAAGAGGTGTTCATCGTTTCGGTATAAAAGGCAAACTAGCTCCTCGCTATGTTGGTCCTTTCCGCATCCTTGCTAAACGAGGTGCACTTGCTTACAAGTTGGAACTCCCTCCAACTTTTCCTGAAGTTCATGACGTCTTTCATGTCTCCCAACTCAAACGTTGCTTCAAAGATCCTATCCGTGGTGTTGATCACGAAACACTTGATCTCCAAGAGGATCTGACCTATAGAGAGTATCCTATCCGTATCCTTGATGAAGCTGAGCGTAAAACCCGGCGTCAAAACATCAAGTTCCTGAAAGTTCAGTGGTCTCATCACTCTGAGTCAGAAGCAACCTGGGAACGAGAGGATCATCTCCGATCTGAGTACCCTACCTTCTTTTCTAAAACATAGGAATCTCGGGACGAGATTCTTGTAAGGGGGGTAGAGTTGTAACAGACCAACTTTGTTAATCAAATAATGTTGATGTTTGTTCATAAGCATGCATGCATTTGCATTGAACTTGAGAAAATTTGCACTAAAAAGGTTTGCAACATTGTTGCCAATGTTGTTGTTTGCTCTAATTAAATTTTTGTGCAAAAATCCCCTTCAAATTTGGGTCGAAATACCCCAAATTTCATCAAAATCCACCTGTTTTTAGTTTTTCGGGGAAAACCCTGAAGACCAGGGGGGTTTTCGCAAACTCCCCCTTGTCTTCTTCCCCAGGCAGGCACAGGCAGAGCTGCCTGGCGCTGCCGCGGCCGTCGATGGCGCCGGCGGCCCGGATGCCTCCCGCCGCCCCCTGGACGCTTATAAAGCGCCGCCGCCGCCAGGGGAGAAGCCCCATTTCGCCTCCCCCTCCTTTTCTCCTCCTCTCTGCGCCCGGCGGACCAAACCCTAGCCCTGGCCGGACCTCGCCGTCGCCGTTCTGCACCGCCCCGAGCCCAGCCGACGCCGCCGTTCGCTCCGCCGTGTCGCCGTCGACCTCCTCCGCCCCTCAGCGCAAGCCGGAACGCCCCCAGTCGCGCCAATCGAGCGGCCTCTGCCGCGCCGGCCACCGGACCTCGCCGCCGATTCCGGCCTCCCCTCGCCTCGCCGTCGCCGCTGGAAGCTTCGCGGTGAGCTCCTGAGCATCTTGGTGCTCCTCCCCTCGCCGTTTGCTGCCTGTAACGACCCGGCGACGAGCGCCTGCCCCGGCCTCCGCGCGAGCTCGCCGGAGACGTCGCTCCGGCGACCATTCGCGGGCGGCGCCGCTCCCAGGAGGTTCGCCCTCCTCTTGCGCGTCCAACGCGCGCGGCCGCTTGGCCCTGGCGCCCTGCCTCGCCGAGCCCGTGCACCACCTGGCCGGCCAGGCCATGGCTGACGTCGTGCTGACGTCATGATGACGTCAGCCGACCCTTTTATTTATTTTCTGTTTATTTTTTAATTCAGAAAATGTTGTGTAATATATCAAATTGTTCAGAATTTGAAATCCTACATGTTTATGAGCATTTCATACATCATTTCAACATTTAAACTTGCAAATGTAGTGAAACACTAAAAGAACCCTCTCATATGTCGGGGTCCGATGCCGGAACCCCATTAAATTGACGATGCACCTAGGGTTACTCAATTCTATTAACATGACATATCATTCATCTTGTATGCGCATTGCATTATGCCATGTGGTGATTGTTTATTTCCCTTTCCGGTGTTTGGTTCTTCGCGATAGGATCCGAGCCGGAGTCCGACGTCAACGCCACCGAAGAACAGTACCCATCCGCCGAGGGACAAGGCAAGCCCTAACCTCGGTTCATCTATGTTTTCGAAATGCTTTTATCTCGTGGTTCCTACATATCGCATACGATTCAACCGTCTTTTATCGATAGATAGAGTTACCCTATCTGTTGCATGTCCGACCTTTGTAGCCTCGATACCCCGATCCACTCGCTCCTAGCATAACTAGGTTTGGCATGTGTGCGTCGCGAGAGCCTTTATCTCTTTATGCTTAGCCATGCTTAGTTTGTTACGCTACTACTCCGGTCTTCGGACCGGAGCCTTACTATGAAATGAATCTAGCATGACAGAGTTAACGTGGTAAGTATAGAGATGATGATAAACATGATTAAAGGCTCGGACGAGAGGCCACATTGGGATGTGGTGGATTGTTTCGCTTTCGCCGACCCTAGGAACCGAGTTCTCGCCTCTTGAACCAAGACCGAGCGTACAACCACACGAGGCCCTATCATGGTACCCTCTCGACTCACTAACTTGCCTAGTAGATTCCATGAGTCACATAGTTTGCGCGTTATTTGGACATATGCATTGAAAATGTTTGTGAAAAGGTGCATAGCATACGAGTAGGTAAGCGTGGCCGAGGTGGCTTGGGTTAGAGTCCCCGGTGAAACCCACCTCGCCTCACATCGTTAAGGACCGACTTCGGGACTTGACCCGTTACTGGCGGAACAATCCTTAGCGCGTGACTCATGGTCTCGGCGACAAGCAAGGTAAAGGTCGTGGTCGACCACCCTCCGCCGGCTTTCCAAGGAAGAGAGCTAATATATTGGCATTAAGAGTCGGTTGGCACGTGTGGGTAAAGTTGTGCACCCCTGCAGGTTAAATCTTTTCGAAAAGCCGTGTCCACGGTTACGGACGACTTGGGGATGGATTCTGTGATCATAGACAACTTTAACCTGATCGTAAAACTTGGCAAACAATGTGTGTTTACGGACACCTTCTTCGGGTGTTGAGGGGGTGATCCGAGGATAGTGGTTCGAGATGATGAAGATTGGTGGATACAATATGATGATCAATAGAGATAAAGATGTCGCTCTCTTATCCCCTTTCAAAGGTTCTGAGTAGTCGAGCTTCTCTTCTCTCTTGTCTTACAAAGGAAAATTGGCTTTACGCAAAAGAAGATCTACCAGAAAGCCTGCATACCCGCTTTGCTAAAAGGTTGTACTAAGTCTTGCTGAGTCCCTGTACTCAGCTTTGCATGCGTTTGTTTCAGATGAAGTCGCTACAGCCGAAGGTGGTTTCTACGTTAACATCGATGGTTAGCTTGGAGTTCCCAGGCAGCAGCCTGCGACTTATGGGCTGGGACGTCGCTTTATGTTATGGCTTCTTAAGCCCTTTGCTATCTTGTTATTTAGAATAACATAATTTGCTTCCGTTGCTTGTTGAATGTTGGGTCAGTGACCTCTGCGTGTAATAATTTGGATCTTACTCTGCTAAGAGTTGTAATATATGTTTTTGAGTCGTAGAGTCACTGTTGTGTTACCGATTCTCTCACTGTAGTCTTCCGAGCTCGAGATTAGGCTTATGTCAGATGAAGATCTGGTATTTGTCTAACCTTGATCCCGGGGGTGCCACATTCTTCTTGGTTCTTATCCATGAGATAAGTTAGAGCTTGTGTTCATTCTCATGACAAGCTCTAGCTCATCGGAAACGGATTCCGGATGCATCGCATGTTGCATTGCAAGGGTGATGATTTTCCCGATATACCATATTGAGAGGTTACACCTATATGACCATGAGAAAATCATCACTCACTCTTTTGCATGTTTTCACCTTGTGTAGTGGTAGCTCTCGTCGTCCTCTTTCCGGCAAAATTGGTTTCACCTCAATCGGAGTTTCCAAGCTCGAGATATTGCCGTTTTCGTATCGCAGTTTAAAGAAAAAAGAGGGAGGGCGGTAGTACTGGTCAGTACGGTTTGGTCTCTGCGAGACAATGGATCTGGTCCGGTATTGACCCGGTACCGACCCGGTAGTACCGCTCGAGCGGTAGTACCGCTTGTGGTAACGCTTTGGGCCGATTTTTGACCGTTTTCGCACAGCTTTGCGCGCGAGCAGCAGCACGCTTTGACAAGCGGTAGTACCGCTCGAGCGCGAATCCGACCGTTTTTCCGCCTCCAACAGCTATATTTTGGGCCCCCTATTTATACCTCTCTTCCACCTCCGACCCAAATACTTCTTCCCCTCCATTCTTTCTCCTCCATTGTTGACCTTGAAGGTTTTCTTCCTCCTCTTGATCCCCCCACTATTTCTTGCATATTTTTAGGGGAAAGGAGAGAGGAGATCTAGATCTAGAGCTTCACCAATTGAATCCCTCTCCAAGTGAGGGGATCTTGCTAGATCTAGATCTTGGAGTTTCTTGGTGTTTCTCCTCATATTTGTTCTTCCTCCCTTATTCCCCCAATAGCTTTTGTAGCTTTTTGGAATTTGGGAGAGAAGAACTTGGGCATCTTAGTGGTGTTCTTAGTCATTGCATTAGGTGCATCGGTTTGGGTTCTCTCCGTGGTTTCGATCTCGTAGAGGGCATGTTGACCTTAGTGGTGTTGTTGCCTTAGTGGCCTTGTTGCCTTAGTGGTGTTCTTGTAGCCTTTTGTGGCCTTGTAGCCTTTTGTGGCTTTGTAGCCTTTGTGGCCTTGTCGTCTTTTGGCGTGGTAGCCTTTGTGGCGTTGTTGCCTTTGTGGAGTGTGTTAGCCTTTGTGGTTTTGGAGCCGGTTGTGGCGCGTTGGTGTCTTGGTGGCTTTGTTGCCGGTGTGGCGTGTTGTAGCCTCTTGTGGCCTTGTACTTGAGAGCCTCCGTGTTGTGGAGTTGCCTCAAGCTTGATACTTGGGAGTTTGCCCAAGCTTGTACGGGTTCGGTGACCACCCTCAAGGGTCCCTTAGTGGATCGAGGCTTTCCCCCTTGGAGGAAAGGCTCGAGGAGAATACGGTGGCCCTAGTGGCTTATTGGAGTGCCTCGTGCCTCCACACCGCTCCAACGGAGACGTAGCACCCTTGGGTGTGAACTTTGGGATACATCGTCGTCTCCTCGTGCACCGGCTACTTCTCAACCCAAGCTCCTTTACCTATGCGCTTTACATTGTGATATATATCATGCTTGATGTTATACCTATCTTGTTATCACCTTGTTGCTCATCATGCTAGCATAGGTTGTTGGTGCTCTTAGGCAAACCCCTTGTTGTTAGGCTTTGAGCTAAACTAGTAAACCTGTGTAGTTTTATTCCGCCTAGTTTAGCTCTCAAGTAGAAGTTTTTATACACCGCTTATTCACCCCCCCCTCTAGGCGACGTCCTAGTACATTCAATTGGTATCAGAGCTAGGGCTCTCTTATCTTGTTGGGCTTCACCGCCTAGAGAGTATGACGTCAGCTAGAGGATTAGTGCACATTTCCACCTTTACATTTGATGGCACTAATTATGATGCTTGGAAATTCTACATGCTTGATTATTTTAGGGACATGCACCCACATGTGGAGCAAATTCTTGATATGGGTTTTTCTCCTCCTAAGGATCCACAAAATCCAACCTTTGAGGAGAATAAAAACTCTTATCTAGATGCTCAAGCTACTAAAGTGCTTTGCCATGTTGTGAGTCATGTAGTGATTTCCTCCATCGCGCCTTTCCGGAGTGCTCATGAGTTTTGAACAAAGCATCGAGATACATATGGTGGGTCCAAGACCATTGAGGATGGTCGCACTCCTTCCACTTCACCAATGTGTGGTAAGACACAAGGTAATGATATGGTGAGTGGTGATGAACATTACATTGTTGATGGTGAGCCCTCTCTTGATGATTCTTCATCCATATCCATTGCAATGTTTCATCTTTGGACTTGAACACTTATAGCACTATAAATGCTTTACATGCTAGTGTTGATAGTCCTTGCATGTCTTCATCCCATGATGATATGCTTCCCTTGTCTTGTTGCCATAATGAAGATACTTTGCTTTCCTCTAGTATTTGTGTGACTAACAATGTAGAGGAAACCGAAGATACTATGGGCCAAGACAAGATCTTGGATGGAGCTTCAAGTAGTACATCTTCTTCATCATCGCACGGTTCCTACACTTGCCTTATGGCTAAGGCTTCTAAGGTATCTCCTTCCTTGGAACCCTATATATCTAGTGATGATGAGGACGATGATATGGAAGGACTTAATGTTGCTTCCTTAAACATGATGGGTGAGTTGGTTTTCATGCTCTTCATAAGAAGAAATTTGCTTGCTCTAACTTCATGAAAAT